>NC_061113.1:146277555-146328316 GCF_002878395.1 Capsicum annuum
ACATCAATAAGAGACATATAAATAGACCATCAATGCAATAACAATGAAGTAAGAACTCATTGGCACATCAATGAAGTGTTTTGGAGTCATCAATTCCATAACAATGAAGTAGGAACTTATTGGTATATCAATGAAATATTTTGGAGTCATTAATAGCACATGGATCTTGTTTGAGTAACCGGATACCTTCTGACATTCATTAGTGCAATAAACATGTAAGCTTTGGAAGACAAGTAAGTATTGGAATGTTTTGACATCTTGTAGGGTGGAAACAAGTTCATTGGTAACGTAGGACATCATACAAAACCATTATGGATCACATGTTATTGAATAGCTTTAGAAACTTTCTTAATAGAACAATTGTTCACTTTCATGCCAAGGATATGTTATAGAGTATGCTTTACATACCTGACGGTCAACTTTCAATACTAGTCCCAAATGGACTTCCCGTCTTTCGGATTACTTATCTACAATGAACATATATAGCAATCTAGTATTAGCAACCAAACGTCACAATTCAATTATTTGAATTCACCAAACTAGTGGTTAAGTAGTAAGCCTTAATTACACCATAAAGAGTGTCACTTTAACCCTCTTATACTCTAATTACATTCACATGCCATGCATATTCATACAACATCCTCTAATATCAAGTTTGAATTCATTTATCCTTCCAACCAATCCATTAAACCAAATTGAGCCATAGACATAAATAATCATCAATTCAATAGTATATCACCATATCCACCTTCCATAACTCAATTACCATATCTACCTTCCATAATTCAATACAACCAAACCATGCAAAATAGTCCATAACCCTATTTCCTTCACCTTTCAATAACAACTAATACATATAATCCTCTATCACACATATACATATGGAAAAGAACAAAGGCAAACAATATTCATACCTTAGAATTCACCTCTTGATTATGCAATCCTGTTTGCACAAATAATAGGTGCCGTTCGAAGCTCTCAAGATGACAAACGCAGTTATCGAATTACTTTGGAATTTCTACGGTTGAATCAAAAGTAATTTAAAGGTCAAATTTGGCTAGGGTTTTTTCTTTCTCAACGATTGATGATGAAAATGAGTTTTTGAACTCATATACATGTATATATACACATATTCCCATCCATAATATAATAGGAAATGATCAAAATGCCTTTAAAATTTAAATAATGTTAAATCTGTCCTTTGGTGGACTATTTTGATAAGTTAAAGTATATCGACCATAACTCTTTTCTCTTATATCGGATTTGGGTGAAATTAGTATCGTTGGAACGATAATTCAAAGGGCTTTCATTTCATATAAAGTAGGCCACCCAGTTCGTCCTGTACAAGGAGTTATGGTCGTTTGAAGTTGACCCTAAAAATCTATTTTGATAGGCTGAAGTAAAATGAGTATAACTCCTTACTGAGATGTTGGATTTGGATGAAACCAATTGAATTGGAAAGAAGACTCAAAGATCTTTCTTTTCATAGGCCGCAGCTCTCCCAGTTTATTATATTAAGGGAGTTATTATCATTTATATCGTTGGAAAGCTTTTCCTGCACATTTACTATTCCCAATTATCCCGGCCACTGTTTTATAGTTTCGAACGTGTTCGATTATATTCGAAACCTATCCGTTTTTGAAAATCTTTATATCGTTGGAAAGCTTATTCAATAACCTTCGTATGGAACCATCGACGGACAAATTCCGGTATAAATAAAATAAGAAACTTAATTCCATATAAATAAGACCAATACACGTACTTGAATACGCGAATACACGTACTTAAATACGGGGTGTTACACAGGGCGGGCTGCAACAAAGCCTTAGCTGTTTAATACTATGGGGGTGTGGTACGGGGGCAAAGCCTTCATGTTTGTTTGCTTGCTATACATTTTTAAATTTTGGTTATTCCGTTACATATCTAAAGATACAAGGTCTAGAGTAGAGAATATTTCCAGCATAAGAATGTATTCTGTTAGAAAAAAAATAGTAATGAGAACTTGTTGTTTGGAATTTCTTTCTGTTCGGCATTTGATTGAGAATCTATTCTGGATTGGGAACAAACAGAGTAACATAGGTCAGTAGTTATATACTGAATGTTTTTGTCTCTTTAGTTGCATTACTCCTCTTGGGGCCTAAAGTATCGCATTGATTGATGTGAACCAACATTATAATCATCTTCCGTTCTGGTGTATATTCTGGCTTTACAGAAAATTAATAACCTTTTGAACCAATGGTTACACCATCTTCAGCTTGGTAAGGGAATATAATTAGTGTGGGAGAAAACTTGAGGTTTTCCTCTCTTCCAGAAAATTATAGATTTTGATATTTTTCTTCTGGCATTTAAATTAGTTCATTCCTTTCAATTCAATGAAAACCGTGTAGTATTACATTGTTAAATTGTTGCCACAGAGTTCCAATCAAAAATTGTACACATAAGTGGTAGTGGCGTAATCCTTGTTTATGGTATCAAAATCTCTCCTCTTTCTCTGTGTCCAATTGTACACATAGTGGCAATACAGCCAAGAGAATATCGCTAAATACCTTATCACCGATATGTAATAAAATATTTCAAAGTTCAATCATCCGGTAATCTGAACTGCTGCCGGGAAACGTAAGGTTGTGTACTACTGCAAAATGATCCAAGGAGTAACCAGTTTCTTCAAATGACCTCCCTTCCCAGTTGAAATCTAAGTTGATCGAACTCTTCAAAAATGTCTACAGGTGCGTGTCGGATCCTTCAAAAATAGTGTATATCTGATGGATCCGACACGGGTGCGGCAACATTTTTGGAGAGTCCGAGAAATTTAGGTTGAAATTAACCTTCAAAATTATAACACCAACTTTTGTTTGGTAAGTCTCTAACTTGGTGTAGAGATGGTGAAATTTTATTGTTTTGCTACTCTAAAATGTTTATTTCTTGGGGTTAATTCCTCATTCTATGTCCTGATCCGTAACTAAACTTGGAATGCATTTACTTCGTAGGTTAGTAATAGTTTATGTTTTGTGCAATAATCTGGTCATCAGATGAGAAAACCCAAGTTTAAATGAACAACAGATTTGTTCATTATTTGTTTTCTATTGTTGGGTATTCATTAGGTGGTTTTCTCCTACTCTTTTGTCCCTTCTTCTCTTAAGAGATTAAGCACCTGTTTGGTCATAATATTGCTAGCACTTTCGGAATTTTTGGGCAAAATTTGTTTGGCCATAGAATTTGTCAAGCTTTGGGAAATCTTTTCGGCAAAAACCCAATGAGAAAGATCTTAGGAAAGTCTGTCAGATTTGATATCTAAATTAGCGATGTTGGTGCAAAACGTTGAACGAATTCAGTCTGCTTTAACCATTGCTTAGACATATATGAACCTTTGTATCCATACTTATTCAGTGTCTCAACAAACTTGTCCTCAAATTTCTTACCACCTGGCCATTTGACCTGTTGGAACCAATAGTTAATGCATAAGATAACTGAAAGTATTCATAAGGCTATCAGTTTTTAAACTGAGAATAACACATTAGGGTACCAACAAATTTTCAGCAAAACATACTCTTGCTTTTACCCAAGAGTATAATTGTAGAGACTTTTGAGTGATCTCTTGTCAGTTTTGGGACTTTGGTCCAGCTGGAGCTCTAGGAAATTTGAAAATCCATTAGGAAAATCTGGATCGCGGTTCCTGCCTGTATAACAGAAGATGTTTGATGGGTTTCAACTCATATATTCTCTCTCAAGGATAGTTGTCTGGGTAGCCTTCTTCGATGGGGCTAACCTTCCCCTGGAAATAACTTAGATCTCTTTTTGAATTTGTCAGCTCCTTATCGCTATAAATTTTGTATGCTTTTGAGCTAGCAGCTTCTTTTCTTTTGCAACTTTTGCTTCAACTCGATGCCTTTAATGATATCCCACTTAATTAATAAAAAGAAAAAGAGAGTTACTACACAGAAATGGATTATCGTTCGTAAATCACCATCTTATTTGAATTGTTAGCATCCTCAGAGAGCTATTAGACGTCAGAAAGCTCTTGAATACCTGCATGTTTCTTGTCCGCACACAATATCAACTAAAGAACCTCTATGCCCTTTAGATTCTAACTATTTCTAACCTAAATGAAAACCAGTTAACTAAGTGGACTGGCAATTCAGAATTGAGAAAATCTTCTTAGTCCCACAACTCTTTTCACCATATATATGCCATTTGTTATTCGCTATATTGTCTGCCTTTATCGTCACTAGCCAGATATGCAAGTTACTGGTGATATAAAGGAAGTAAAATTGATGAATGGTGTTAGAGCGTCTGTGAGATATGGGAAGAATTTGGTCTTTAAACTTCTACAATCATTCTTTTTTCCCATATAATATAGTTGTTGTTTAAAGCCATTCCCCTCGACAAGAAAGACTTATTTTTGTTTATAATTTGCCCTTGGGTTATTTTGATCATGGCTGCCACAATGCTCCAATTAAGAGATTGGAGTAGTGGGAGGATCGTTTGAATTACCAACACAGACAAAGTTGTTAAGGGAACAAAGACCCAACTTTGCTAAAAGCGGGCATATGTGATTTGCATTAAAAGTGAAAAATGATCTCTGGAACAGAACCCAACCTTGAAAAATAGCCTTATTATTAGTTTTATCTAGGTGAGTTGCTCTTATACTGGCCTCTTGTTTCTGTCTCCGATTAAAGCTTGGGGACATAATTTGAATTTCAAGTATGATCTAGGAAATGTAATCTCGGCTTACTTTTGAGGTATGTTTTGCTATCAATTTTTCCTAAGAATAGTTTTTTCAGGTAAAATCCTCCTTGCTTTACCCGACAGGATAATGTAAAGGCTGAGAACAATCACAATAACACCAAATACCCCGCAAAGAAAAACATTATAGTTTGTGTTGAGCGAAGCTTATAAGAGCTTTACCAAAATTACCTTCCCAGGTTTAGTTGTTCACGTAGAATGATTGTACTCAATATAACTAATATAACCATGCTTAATGGATTAAAATATGTGACGAAAATAGGGCCCGTGACTTTCATTATGACTCCTTATATATAATATGCAAGTCCTGAATAGAATATTCTTTGGATTGTGACATCGAAAGTGAGAAGCTTTTAAATGCTTCTAAATTTACCCCCACTAACTTCTCTCATTTTGCAAAAGTTGCTTGCTACAGTGGTTAGGGAAGATTGATATTTATGTTCATGTCTTATATCAACTGTTATTCATTGTCTTTGCAAAATTTGGTCTTGCAGATTTCTGAAGAATAAAGTTACAAGGGAAGATGCAAGTTTGGAAAATGCACAAGCCCATTATTATTTTGCTAAGAACGTTTTGTAAAACTTAACATCATATGCTATCTCGGGAATTTAATTTGTTAAGTTTTTTTTTTTGTTTAGCAAATATTGAAACTATTGATATTAGCTCGGGATGTTAATTGGTTAAGTTTTTTTGGTTTAGCCAATATTGAAACTATATCTATCATCCTTTGACATTTTCAATAGCAATTTTATATTTAGCAATGAAATATATAACTTTTATGATATGAAGTTTCAGGACGTAACATGGGTAGTAAATTAGAGACATGAATGTTTAATTTTTAAATGTTAATCTAGGACGAGTTAGTTGCTCGTCTCTAAAGGTTAATCAAGGACGAGTTAGTTGCTCGTTGTGATAGATTAATTTAGGTGGTTACTCATCACAAAAAATATTTAGTGAATAGAAAATAACTACTTTTTAAAGATGAAAATCATCTATTTGGGACGAGATATATAGTCTCTAAAAGAGTTTTTAAGACCGGATATGTTACCGTCTCTAATGACATTTAACGACCAGCTAGAGTACCTTGTCGCAATAGACCTTTAGAGAAGGAAGCTATTAGGACGAGCCGTGAATAGTATTTTCTCATCCTAATAGAGGATTTACGACCAGATTCGGACATTTAGGGACCATATTTCCCTTCCTTAGAGGTTGTTTTTCTTGTAGTGACACTTCTTTGAAAGATCATTTTTTATTTTGTGTTGAAGGTGTTGGAAACATCATAAATGTTTTTGATTTATTCTTGAACTTGTGTTGAAGCTGTTTTGCCAAAATACAGATTTTTGTGTACCCGAAAACAACAATCTTAAGAAAATAATTTGAAAAAAAGAAATCTTTTTTGCTTGTTTGGTGAAATTTTCTTTTCACTAAAGTTTATTTTTCATAATCTATATTGTTTAATTTTTGAAAATTAAAGTTTTAAGCTTTCTACTCTGTTTGAACTTAACAAGTGATTTGAAGAAATAAAATCTTCATGACAAGTTAAAGATCACTTGGTTGACAATTGAAAGTCATAAAAACTTCATCATTAAACTAGAAACAAGGGGTGTTTAAAGTTGCTGCAACTTTATAAGTAGTATTTTGATATACTAAAATTTATTGTCTTTTTGTGACAGGAAAATGACTACTTACAGTCAAGTGAATGATACTGCAACGACTGTGGAAGCAACTAATATTGCCACAACGAGTTGCACGAGTGCTCCACATGCAATGGCACCAGCGGAGAAACCCAAAAAATTCACGAGTATTGATTTCAAAAAGTGGAAACAGAAGATGTTCTTCTATCATACAACTTTATGTCTTCAATGATTTACATCTGAAGAAGCTCCAGAGGTGCCCGAAGGAACTTTGGACCAGGAAAAATTTATCGTTATGGAGGCGTTGAAACACTCAGATTTTCTATGCAGGAATTACATTCTAAATGGCCTCCAAGATGAACTATACAACGTGTATAGTGGAATGAAGACGGCAAAAGAGTTGTGGGGGCGCTGGAAAAAAAAATACAAGACTAAGTATGCAGGAACCAAGAAGTTCTTCGTTGCAAGATTCCTAGAGTTTAAAATGATTGAAAACAAATCTGTTGTATCTCAAGTCCACAAACTGCAAGTAATCATTCACAATCTCTTCGCAGAAGGTATGAGTTTAATAAATGCCTTAGTTGAACATGTTAAAAATATTCTTAATGTTCACATAAACTCTATTGTAGGTATGGTTGTGAATGAGACATTTCAAGTCGGCAATAATAGAGAAGTTACCACCTACGTTGAAGGACTTCAAGAACTACTTGAAACATAAGCAAAAAGAGATGACCATCGAAGACCGTATAGTAAGATTGCGCATTGAAGAAGACAATAAAATCGTGAAAAGAAGGTCGAAAGAAAATTCTGCAATAACTAGAGCAAATACTGTAGAAGACGACCACAACAACTCCAAAAAGTAGAAGAAAGCTAGACAGGAAAACAATCAACCCAAGAAAAAATTCAAGAAAAAATGTTTTAACTGTGGAAAGATTGGCCACAATTCAACAGATTGTTGTGACCCAAAGAAAGAGGAAAAAAAGAACCAAGAAAATATGGCTGAGTCCAAGAAAGAAATGAATAATCTGGGTGCTATGTAGTCTGAATGTAACTTCGTGGGAAATCCTCGAGAATGGTGGATAGATTCTGGTGCCACCCATCACGTTTGTGTAAATAAGAAGTTGTTTGCTTCTTTTGCTCTGATTCAAGGAAAAATGAAGATATATATGGCCAACTCCATAACAGCAAAATTTGAAAGAACAAGAAAAGTCTTCCTGAAAATGACCTCAGGCAAAGTGTTGACTTTGAACAATGTCCTGTATGTACCAGAGTTACGGAAGAACTTGATTTCTGTATCACTTCTTGACAAAAATGAATTCAAATGTGTATTTGTTTCTGAAAAAATGTACTTAGTAAAGGATAAGTGTACGTAGAAAAAGGCTACCTCACTGAGGGCCTATTCAAATGAATGTTGAAATCAATGAAAGTTCAGTTTCTTCTTACTTGCTTGAGTCTTATGATTTATGGCATGAACGATTAGGACATGTCAATTACAAAACATTGCGAAAACTGATTAACCTAGAAGTTTTGCAAAACTTTGAGTGCAATAAATCAAATTGTCAAACATGCGTAGAATCAAAGTATGCTAAGCAGTCATATAAGTTCATTGAAAGGAATTCCAATCCCTTAGACTTAATCCATACTGATATTTGTGACATAAAGTCAACACCATCTCGTGGTGAAAAAAAATATTTTATAACTTTTATTGATGATTGCACTAGATACTGTTATGTCTATTTGCTAAACAGTAAGGATGAAGCAATAGATGCGTTTAGCAATATAAAACAGAAGTCGAAAATCAGTTAGAGAAAAAGATAAAAAAGATAAGAAGTGATAGGGGCGTAGAATATGAATTTCTCTTTGCGCAAATATGTGTAGAGAATGGAATTGTTCATCAAACTACGGCCTCGTATTCACCTCAATCTAATGAAATTGCGGTAAGAAAAATCGAACCTTAAAGAAAATGATGAATGTCTTACTTATAAATTTAGGTTTACCGCAAAACTTGTGGGGGAAACCTATCTTTACAGCTAAACGAATACTCAATAGAGTGCCCCATAGTAAGACACAATCAATTCCATATGAAAAATGGAAAGGAAGGAAACCCAACTTGAAATATTTCAAAGTATGGAGGTGTCTAGCGAAGGTCTAAGTTCCTATGCCTAAAAGGGTAAAGATAGGACTTAAGATGGTGGACTGCGTGTTCATAGGATATGCTAAAAGTAGTAAAGCATGTCGATTTTTGATTTATAAATTCAAATATTCGGATATCAATGAAAATATGGTAATTAAGTCAGATAATGCTGAATTTCTTGAACACATTTATCCGTATAAAACTAGACATGAACAGTCTAGTGGGGGGCCTAAACGACCTCGAGATGAACCAAGTAAGGATGTACATAATGATGAGAATCCAAGATGTAGTACACATCAAAGAACATCAACTTCGTATGGATCGAATTTTGTAACATTTCTCTTAGAAAATGAGCCTCAAACATTTAAAGAAGCGATGACGTCTTCAGATTCATTCTTTTAGAAAGAGGCAGTCAATAGTGAAATTATTTCAATCTTAAGCAACCATACATGGAAATTGGTTAATCTTCCTACATAAAATAAACCTTTAGGTTCTAAATGAATCTTAAAAAATGAAGACGGATGGTACTATTGATAAATACAAGACAAGACTTGTAGTAAAAGGCTTCAAAAAGAAAGAAGGTCTTGATTACTTTGACACATACTCGCCAGTAACAAGGATAACGTCAATTCAAATGTTAATAGCCTTGGCGGCGGTATATGATCTTGAAATCCATCAAATGTATGTAAAAACAGCATTCCTAAATGGAGAATTGGAGGAAGAAATCTACGTGGAATAGCCTGAGGGTTTTTTGGTTCTGAGAAAAGAAAATAAGGTGTGTAAACTTATTAATTCACTTTATAGACTAAAACAAGCACCTAAATAGTGGCATGCGAAGTTTGACTAAACTATGTTGGCAAATGGGTTCAAGATAAAAGAATGTGATAAATGTGTTTACATTAAAGACACTCCAAATCACCAAGTCATTGTTTGCTTATATGTGGATGATATGTTGATCATCAGTAGAGACATTTCTGTCATAAATGCTACAAAACGAATGCTCGAAAGCAAGTTTGATATGAAAGACCTTGGAGTTGCGGATATGATCTTAGGAATAAGAATCCATAGAACTCCACAAGGGTTGGCATTGTCACAGTCTCATTACATCGAAAAGGTACTTGATAAATTCAAGTATTTAGAATTTGGAATTGTCAAAACTCCATTAGATGTAAGCATCGCACTTCAGAAGAATGAAGGCGAAAGTGACTCAGAATTGGAGTAAGCAAGAGTGTTGGGATATTTAATATATATAATGAATTGTACACGACCATACATAGCATGTGCTATTAGTAAGTTGAGCCGGTACATGAGTAATTCTAATAAAACTCATTGGATGACAATGAAAAGAGTTTTGGGGTATCTTAAATATACTCAAGACTATGCTTTGCATTATAATAAATATCTCGCGGTACTTGAAAGATATAGTGCTGAAAATTGGATCACTGGATCAAATGAAGTAAAATTCACGAGTGGATACGTATTTACAATAGGTGGAGGAGCAGTCTCTTGGAAATCATCCAAACAGACATGTATTTCTCGCTCTACGATGGAATCAGAATTTATCGCATTAGATAAAGCCGGTGAAGAAGCAGAATGACTCTAAAATTTCTTGAAAGATATTCCTTATTGGCCCAAACCATTGACACCAATATGCATACACTGTGATAGTCAAGCGGCAATAGGTAGGGCAGGGAGCATGATGTACAATAGTAAATCTCTTCACATAAGACAGAGACATAATATCGTTAGAGAACTTCTCTCTAGTGAAATTATTATTGTTGACTATGTGAAGTCAAAGGATAATGTGTCGGATCCACTTACAAAAGGCCTGTTTAGAGAAGGAGTTGAGAGGACATCCAAGAGAATGGGTTTATGGCCTATGACAAGTCAACATGGTGGTAACTCTACCTAGCAGACTGGAGATCCCAGGAGCTAGGTTCAAGAAAATCAAACAAAGTTGTGTTTGACAAGTTCAACATTATCAATATATTCAACCCATTCTCACGATGTAGACAATGTTTAGATACAAGGATAAGACTTATAGAGTGAAGTCTTTTAATGATTATCTAAATTTGACCAAATAGTTTAATTTACAGGATTGAACATTTAGAAATCACATATGTGAGGGTGAAGTTGAAACCGCTTCAAGGAGAATGTTAGTAAAGGCCTATCTCTAAGCTCTCATGAGATCAGGACGTGTTCATGACTGAAACGAATAAAACCATGAGAACCATAAACTGTAAAAGGCTGATTGTGTGGCATATGTTGTCTAGGTGTACCTTAAAGCTTGACGGTTCAAAGATATCAAATCTACCGATTGACCGCATGCATCCGATGCATGTTCACTACGAAAAATTTAAAGGGAAACTCATTTATCCAGATGCAATCAGTCTTTACTTGATGATCACATACTTTTCCGTAAAGTTTTACAAAGAGTAGTCATTCCCCATTCATGTGAGGGATTGTTGGGTTCAATTGGTGTAAATGAAAAATAAAAAGTTGCTTGAAAGGGACACAACTCTTCGAGTAAAAGACACACTATTTCGAAAAAACGTATGACTGTTTGGATGGTTGTGGCTGTTTGGAAAACACATACTCTTTCGAATGGATAAACATGACTGTTCAGAAAGGATACACCTTTTCGGTGAACCATTGCCACCTTTTGGAAGGGGCACTTAATGGCTATATAAACCTGCATTTTTCCACAGGTTTAGTATGAATTTTTCTGCACTTGAAAATGTTTCTTTTCTTCTAAAATACTCCGTGTGATCATCTAACTATTGAGTGATTTCGAAGAGAATCCGATCATTTGAGGTACCACTACAATCGGATTGTTAAGCCATTTTATCCTGGGAGGAAAATTCTGCAACCTCGGATACTTGAGGAGAATTATTTCCTTAAGGACACTCCATAAATTTGGATGACTTGATTTTTTTTGCTTCATCTAATTTTCTTTAAAATACTAAAAACACACTTCTTTGAAAGATCGTTGTTGATCTTGTGTTGAAGGTGTTGGAAACTTTATAAGTGTTCTTAATTTATTCTTGAACTTGTGTTGAAACTGTTTTGCCAAAATACAGATTTTTGTGTAGCCGAAAACAACACTATATATATGACCTTGGTGAGGAGTAACATAAAAATTAGGAAAAAGTAAACAACATGAAGCGCAGAGAAAATTTACACACTTGAATATCTACGAGTCAACAAATAGAGAGCAGATTCAACCTTATTATCAGTGCATTTGCAGTTGTAGATTGAAAATATTTTTATAATATTTTAAATATTTCAACATTAAAAAAATATCTCCTTAAATAAATAAATATTTTATAACCGCGCAACGCCCAGATGAATTTCACTAGTTGTATATGATAGGGATAATTTTGCTAAGTATTCCATCCACTCATCAATAGTTGTCCATTATGGGGAATATGATAAAATTAATGCTTTGAGAAATGTATTGGTTAATGAATCGTACTTAATGGGTAGAAATTGACAAACTATTCATTGATTTTTCAAACTAAACAAGTATTATAGACATCTATTTTTAATACAGTTGACAAGTAAAGATAGATTAAGGAGTAATTTGTATTTTGCTTTAATTTTCTTGTCAAGAATCAAGCTAAAGCTTTGAAATATCAGATCGAGTCTATGTGTGATTCTTCAGAAGAAGGTAAGAAATTGTGAACTTTTGTCTTTTGTAATGTAACCCAAACATGTTGTGTACCAATCTTAATAATTACTAATTAACAACACAACGTATAATGGGATAGGCCATTTCAATATATACTATTAGATGAGAATGACCCCCACTAGTGTTAATTCATGCATTTACATCAATAACACAATCACAACAAGCCTAACTATTAAGCGCATGACACTTAACACTTCCCCTAGTCTGTCATTTAAAATTCACCACAAAAATCTATGTATTGAGTCCATTTTCTGGCAAAGTGTTACATAAGTGGGAACCAAAAAAACATTGAGTTGTTTATGTTCTTATGTATTCCCTTCATCCAATTTTAAATATCGTTTTGGCTCAAAAATAATTGACACTTAATAATTTAGGTATTCAAAATTAAAATTGATAATCATTTTCAATTATAGCCTAAACTTTAAATAAGTATTCATAATTTAAAGAGGAGAAATTTGTCCATCTTTATTAAATAGGGATAACTTGATATATTATTATATTATTTATTATTTTCTTAATAAATATGAAAATAATTAAAAGGAGAAGAAGGGCTTATTAATAAAGCACGTAATATAAAATATAATGAGTTCCTTCTGCAATAATTTAGGTATTCACAATTAAGATTGATAATCATTTTCAATTGTAGCCTAAACTTTAAATAAGTATTCATAATTTAAAGAGGAGAAATTTGTCCATCTTTATTAAATAGGGATAACTTGATATTGTTAATAGAACTTTATTGAAAGGAAGAAAGGCTAAGATTACAATATAATCTGAAAAGCCTGAAACTAACTAAACAAAAGTAGGCTATATATACATAGCCAATAACCTAAAGGTCCATAAACTAAAGGCCCAATAACATATGGGCTAACATCCCCCCTCAAACTCACAATGCAACAGCAATAAGCATTGAGAGTTTGTCACACAAAAAACGAAATCGAGACGCCGACTGAGCCTTCGTAAAAAGGTCAGCAATCTGCAAAGACGATGGAACAAAAGGAAGCGATATGGTCCCGAGCTGTAAATGATGACGGGTGAAGTGACAATCAATCTCAATGTGCTTCGTACGCTCATGGAAGACAGAATTCTTTGCAATTTGTACCGCACTTTTGTTATCACAATGCAGGGGAGTAGGCATAGAAATGTGAACCCCCATATCTGCAAGAAGCCAACGTAACCAAATAATCTCACATGTAGTCACAGCCATAGCACGATACTCAGCCTCCGTGGAAGATCTAGAGACAACATCTTGTTTCTTGCTCTTCCACGAGATTAAAGAGTCTCCAAGAAACACACAAAAACCAGTGGTGGATTTACGATCATTGCGATCTCCATCCCAATCAGCATCACTATAGGCGCGCAACTCGAGAGATGACGTCGAGGGAAACAAGAGATTCTGAAACTGAGTGCCACGAAGATACCTTAGAATACGAAGTACAGCTCCCCAGTGCACAGAAGTAGGAGCAGTAACAAACTGGCTAACAACATGAACTGCATGTGCTATATCTGGACGAGTAACCGTAAGATAAACCAAACTACCCACAATAGTCCGATAAAGACTCGGATCTGATAATGGAACACCATCACTAGGAGAGTAACGTGCATTGGTTTCAAGGGGAGTATCTACAGTCCTGTTGTCAGAAAGACGCGCCCGTGTAAACAAGCCAGATATATACTTAGTCTGAGAAAGAAGATACCCTTTCTTAGACTGAGCCACCTCAATACCCAGAAAATAACGCAGCAAGCCCAAGTCCTTCATTGCAAATCGATGAGCCAAATCATACTTCAATAACTCAATACCACTATGATCATCACCAGTAATAATCATATCATCTACATATAAGGACAATAGAATTCGCCCTGCACTTGTACATCTAACAAACAATGCTGAATCATGGTTACTCGGGACAAATCCAAGGGAAGTAATAACAGTGGAGAATTTCTCAAACCAAGCACGAGGGGCTTGTTTGAGACCATATAAAGCTTTTCGAAGCCGACAAACTTCACCTGGCTGGTGGTCAATACCTGGGGGAGGAGTCATATAAACTTCCGCGTGGAGATCACCATTCAGAAAAGCATTCTTGACATCCATCTGAAATATCTTCCACTGTCGAACGGATGCAACAACAATCATAGTGCGAACAGTCGTCATCTTTGCTACGGGGGAAAAAGTCTCCTCATAATCCATACCATATTGTTGTGAATACCCTTTTGCCACAAGTCTTGCCTTGTATCGCTCAACAGACCCATCAGATTTTGTTTTTATCTTATACACCCATCGACAACCAATCGCATGCTTACCAGGTGGGAGAGTAACCAAATCCCATGTATGTGTATGATGAAGAGCAGCAAGTTCCTCGGCCATAGCATTCTGCCAAAGAGGATCAGACACAGCCTCTCTATACGACTCAGGTTCAGACAAATGATGTATGTTTGCAATAAAGGAAGCAAATGAGGCTGAATATGTAGAATAGTAAAAATCTGGCAGTTTGGTGGACTTACAAGGTCGAGTAGACCTCCTCAGAGGTGGTGGGTCTCCAGTCTCAACAGTCGAAGGAGCAGACTCAGGCACAGGCGAGGCTGAAGCACTATCAGGTGGCACACCAGATGGCATGGATGAATCCGGAACTGGAACCTCTATGTCAATCCCAAAGGGATCAATAAGCCGAATATCTGACTTTGTCACATCATGGGTTTTAGCTGGAATGGAATAAAAAGGAATATGTTCCAAAAAAGTGACATGTCGTGAAACATATAATTTCTGACTTACAGGATCATAGCAACGATAGCCTTTTTGTCCAATACCATACCCCAAAAACACACACATAGCTGATTTTGACCCTAACTTATTTCGTTCAATATGAGGACGAAGAACAAAGCAAGTATATCCAAAAACTCGTAATGCAGAATAATTCGGCGGGTGACCATATAGTTTCTCAAACGGAGACATCCCTGAAGTCAATGCAGTAGGAATACGATTAATCACATATACAGCAGTTAGAACTGCTTCTCCCCAAAAAATACTAGGAACCTCTGCAGACAAAAGTAAAGAGCGTGCTGTCTCAACAATATGACGATGTTTTCTTTCTGCCAGACCGTTCTGCTCAGGAGTGTCGGTACAAGATGACTGGTGTATGGTACCATCAGAGGCAAGTAACTGAGTGAAGTCATTAGAGGTATATTCACCCCCTAAGTCACACCTGAAACACTTTATCACAGCTGAATGTTGTGTTTTAACAAGGGCTCTAAAGTTGTTGTAAATGCCAAAGAAATCAGATCTGCGTTTCATAAGATACACCCAGGTATAACGAGTATAGTCATCTATAAACGAAACATAATAGGTCGATCCACCCTTAGTGGATACTGGCGCTGGTCCCCATACATCAGAATGAATAATGTCAAAAGGAGCAACAGAATAAGACACACTTTTATTAAACGGTAAGGCAGAAAATTTTGCCAGTTTACAACCACGACAATCTGAAATATCACTAGTGTTCACATGACCCAAAGCACCACTAGAGACCAAAAAACGTAAACGTGAAACTGACACATGTCCTAATCTGGAATGCCAAAGATAAAACTGAGAAGACAAAGGACTCAAACGAAAAGAAGATAAATCTATGCTAGAGGCAGCAACTACAGACACTTTGAGATTCTCCAAGACATAGAGTTCCCCCAACCTACGGCCGGTCCCAATCACCCTCTGAGTGTGTTGGTCCTGTATAACACAAACAGAATCAGAAAAAAACACCCAATTACCAGCCTTACACAACTGACTGACCGAAACAAGATTTAAAGCAAGTTTGGGAATGTAATAAACATCAGAGAGGACAATGTGAGGGGTAGTAACAGAACCAACACCCTCGACTGACATAGGTACAGCACTCGCGGACATAACAGAGATTGGTGAAATGGGTGACAAAGAACCAAACGATGACAAATGAGGGGACATGTGATGAGACGCACCAGAATCCAATATCCACAAGGAGGAAGAAATACCTGAGGTACTAGAAGAAACTGAACCCGAATGAGACATAGATGCTGACATGGCCGTAGGATTAGAAACGAAGAACTGTCTGAACTGTTCGAAAACCTGGGGATCCAACGCAGAAGGTGGCATAGTGCTAACAGACTCAACATCTACAGATGGTGCAGCAGCAGCGAACTGTGGAGGACGAGATGACCACGGAGGAGCACCAGAGGAGCGTGACGGAGACTTTTGCTGCCCATATTTCTGTTGCTGCCCAGATTGAGGCTGTTTGACCTTGTTAAGTAACAACGGACACTGAGCCTTCCAATGATTTTTCTGTTTGCAGAATGCACACTCATCAAATGCAACTTTAGGAGATTGTCGAGTCTGAGTACGGGGTGGCCTAGACTGATCAGTTGAAGCAGCAAACACGACAGGAGTAGTAGTTACTTTAGACCCTTTATCCACTTGAGACTTGATACGAGTCTCCTCTGCAATCAGTTCATGAACCACAGAATCAACAGTAGGGAGGGGATATCGATGAAGGATTGTTCCACGTAGGCCCTCAAAGTCAGAACGGAGTGCCATCAAAAACTGAACCAAGCGTTGCTCTTCCCGTCTAGCAATGTACGGCCCAAAACCTTTTAACTCTGCAGATTCAGTAAGTGCCAATTGATCCCACAAATCCGACATGGCAGCATAAAAATCTTGAATACTGAGATCATGCTGTTGAAGAGCACGGATATCATACTCCAACTGGTACTGCTTAGCAAAATTAGACTGAGTGTACAGTCTTTCCAAATGATCCCAGACCTCCTTTGCTGTGTCATACTTAGCCAATTGCATACCAATTGACTGAGTTACAGAATTGTTAATCCAAGTGATAATCTTGGAGTTATTAGTTTCCCATAAGTCCACCAACAAATCAAAATTTTCAGTTTTATCATCAATAGGTCTTGGTTTTACTCCAGTGATATAACCCCACATATTCTTCCCACGAAGAAAATTCTTCATGACATAACTCCAATAGGCATAGTTCTTACCATCTAATTGAGTACTAATGGACTGGAGAGAATCATCCTTTCCAGTCATTGTAAACACAGCAACACACAAACAATTCAAAAAACAAAAAGATGCAAAACCCTAGGTTGAACAATTCCGAACGAACAACAATGGCAGCAAGCAAAAGAACGAAAGACGAACAATACCAGACAGCAAACGAAGACAGCAACAAATCAATCCAACCAAAAAACCCAACGAAAACAGCAAACGAATACAGCAAAAAAAAAATTCGGGGCTCCGCCCCGAACCCCGGACGGGGGCGCGCTGCCCCCCGTACCCCCCCCAGCGAACTCACCGCGGAGTTCGATCCGCGAAGTAGGTGCCTGCTACAAAATCTTCAACCAACAAATCAAAGGACATGGATCGAACTAGCTTTGATACCATGTTAATAGAACTTTATTGAAAGGAAGAAAGGCTAAGATTACAATATAATCTGAAAAGCCTGAAACTAACTAAACAAAAGTAGGCTATATATACATAGCCAATAACCTAAAGGTCCATAAACTAAAGGCCCAATAACATATGGGCTAACAAATATATTATTAGATTATTTATTTATTTTCTTAATAAATATGAAAATAATTAAAAGGAGAAGAAGGGTGTATTAATAAAGCACGTAATATAAAATATGATGAGTTCCTTCTGCAATTTTTTCAAAATCTGAAAAGTCAAAACTCACGCTTCAAAAGTTTTTATGTATAATAAATTAATAATAATTGGGTTTGGTATAATAATAAGTTTAAAAGAGAGAAAGAAAGGCAGGAAATGGTTGGAGCACTAATTGCATTATTAAATTAAACAAGTGATTATCCCTAAGATTAATTAAAATGATCGTCATGACAACACAAGCATGCTGTCATCATCATACTCCCCATTCCTCTATGCCACGTGGAATATTTTCATTGGTTATATGTCATTCAGTCTCCGCTTTGATGGCGTCGGCTTGAAACTCATTTACTCTTTACTCACCGCTCTTTATCAATTGGCTGGCTAAGTGGGCTCCACATCCATTGGATGGGATGGGATGGGATGGGATGGGACGGGACCCGGTTCTGGAAAATATGTAATTGAACTTAATAAAAGGAAAGCTAAAGAGAAACTGCTGTGAGCTCTACAGCTAGCCTTCTCTGTACCAGTGACTGCCACGTCTCCAATATTTTTGGTGTTTCGTGAACGACCTCTTTTTTAGGCCGAGTGAAGCGTTGACTAACCTCTAAAGTCTTCTCTAATCGTTTTTTCTTTTCCTCGTCTTTATTGCTACTCCCTCATTTGTTTTTTATTTGTGGTTTTTTTTTTAATTACATTTTTTAAAAAAAATCTATTTTATCCTTGGTAAATGTTTATATTCAAATCATTCTCAAGACATTACTCTAAACAACTATTAATAGAGATAATATAATAAAATAGTTATATTAATAATTATTTTTTTAATAAATATAATATGTTAAAAGGTGACAGGTAAAAGCAAATCGACGAAGTATATGACTAAATATTTCGGTAGTAAAATTGTGGTTAAGAAAAAAGGCAGAACTCATCCATTACTTCTTAATTGTTACACACTTTTCAACCATTTTGTAGAGGAGAAAGGGTCAAATTTACCGCACCATTTTAAAAATTAGCTAAATATATTTTTAGTCATGTTTTGAGTTTAAATTTATTTTTAACTTTGAAAAATTATCTGAATATATTCTTCATCATATTTTGAGGTCAAATTTATCCTCGATGTTATATATTGGGATCAAATTTATCTTTGTTGTTAAAAACTAATTGAAAAGCTCAAATCAATGTTAAATCAGATGCGAAGCTACAATACGAAAGGGGGGTTCGGTTCCAATAGAACCCAATAATTTTTACGTAAATCCTGTATTTGTATTAGAAAATTCAATAATTGTATATGAATGGTGTAGTGGTAGAGACGAGAGTGCGAAACCTTTCAGCATTTGCATCGTGTGTTCGAATCCAACTAGCAGATTTTTAAAAATAAAAAAATAAACAAAGAACCTAAGATTAATTAACAATTAAAAAAGGTAGCCCTCTGCACGTTTTCCTCTCTCTCCATCTCATATATGTAGATATTTAAAAAAAAAAAAAAAAAGAGAAATTAAACAAAAAAACATAAGGTTAATTAACAATTAAAAAAGTGAAAAAAGGTCGCAAGCATAAAACCTTCAATTTGCAATGCGTGTTTTTCTCTTTCTCCTATATATGTAAATTTTCCAAAAGAAAAAATATTGTAAAGAAATAAAAATACAAAATTCACAATTAGAAAAAGCTAAAAAAAAATTATGTTTCACTCTTAAAACAAAAAAAAAAACTCTCAATTTCTTTCACAAACAAAATCAATAATCAATTATTCACAACCTAAAATCTATTCGATCTTCTTCAAAACTATAAAAGTTTCTGCAGTTTGTTCATCCTGCATCGAAGTCTAAACATTGTGACTGATCCATACATAAAACTCTTTCGTTTTTTCTCCTCTCTTTTTTTTTTTCCTTCAATTTATTGGCCCATCATAATATTTATAATATAGTTAATAATTGGTTTTTAATCCTTGATTCTAACTACAGAAAATTGAAGGAAAAACGTCTTTTAAGTCTTGAATGAAGGATTGGTGACATTGACCAACTTAAAGAGTCAAACATCATTTGGAAACTTGATTAAGTCAATTGTAGAGTTGATTAATATTTTCAGAACTTTCTAATCTTTTCAAAAATACAAATCAACCCAACCCACACCCCTCTTCAATCCAAATCAACCAGTCTCTGTCCTCTTTCTCGACGGTTTCTCTCAACTCTCTCCCAACCAACAGTTCTGCAAAATTCTTCCTTCAATCTCCGACAAAAAATAGTCGGGCGAGGTTCCTTTCGACTTTCAACCGTCAATCGACGTGAAGATTTCTCCGGCAATAACAATTTCGAGTTCTTCGTCGTCCCATTTCCTTTTTCACAAGTAAAAAATTATGAAGAAACAGAGGAACTTAAGCCAACTACTCTTCTAGTATTGAAATGTGGACTGAATAAAATCCTAATTTCTGGCATTTTTTTGTCTTGTTGTCATACTGTTGATTCAGATTTGTTGGTGATTTTTGTTCACAATTGATGTTCTTAGTGTGTGTGTGTGTGATGTGTTGGTGCTGCTGGGTTGATTTTTTGTTTGTCTTGAAAAAAATGGTGTTGAAACAGATGAAACATATGATGCAACAGATGAAGACATCTGAGGAAACAGATGAAGACGTCTGATGCAACAGATGAAGATATCGGATGCAGAAGATGTTAATATCTGATGCAACAGATTAAAATATGATGCAACTACAAAAATCGATGCAACATATGAATAATCTAACAGATCATTCATCTGTCGTGACAGACGACTCTTCTTTTTGGAAGAAATCTAAATAATATTGGTCCAACAGATAACTCATTTTTTAATAGATGAGTGATATGTTTCAACAGTTTAGTGATCTATTTTTATTCTCTCCAAAGGTTTACTCATTGTTGCAATAGGTCAGTTATATGTTGCAACAGATAAAATACCTGGTCTAACAGATTCATGATCTGTTTTTATTATTTCCAACGGATTACTCATATGTTGCAACATGTCATTTATATGTTGCAACAGATAACAAACCTGATGCAATAGATTAGTGATATATTTTTATGGTTTCTAACGGATTACTCATTCGTTGCAACAGGTTGGTTATATGTTGCATCAGATAAAATACCTGGTGTAACAGATTAGTGATCTGTTTTATGATTTCCAACGGTTTACTCATCTGTTGTAACGGTTGGTTATATGTTGCATCAGATAACATACCTGGTGTAACAAATTAGTGATCTATTTTTATTATTTCCAACGGATTACTCATCCATTGCAATATGTTATTTATATGTTGCAACAGATTAGTGATCTATTTTTATGGTCCTGTTTGGAAGAAATCTAAACAATATTGATCCAACAAATAACTTATTTTCTAATAGATAAGTGATATATTTCAATAGTTCAGTGATTTATTTTTATTCTCTTCAAAGGTTTACTCATCATTGCAATAAGTCAGTTATATGTTACAACAGATTAGTGATCTATTTTTATTATTTCCAACGGATTACTCATCTGTTGCAACAGGTCATTTATATGTTGCAATAGATAACAAACCTGGTGCAACAGATTAGTGATATGTTTTTATAGTTTCCAACGGACTACTCATTCGTTGCAACAGATTGGTTATATGTTGCATCAGATAAAATACCTGGTGCAACAGATTAGTGATCTATTTTATGGTTTCCAACGATTTACTCATCTATTGCAACAGTTGGTTATATTGCACCAGATAACATACCTGGTACAATAGATTAGTGATCTATTTTTATTATTTCCAATGGATTACTCATTCATTGCATCTAGGTCGGAAAGATTAGAGATGAATTTTTATTGTTTCCAATGGTTTACTCATCCGTTGCAATAGGTCGGTTATATGTTGCAACAGATAACATACCTGGTGCAATAGATGTGTTATCTGTTGGAACTATTTTTTTTACCATTGTGCATGTTATATTTACTGTTATCCCTTTTTAACGATGTATTAATCAATTATAATCTATTTTATGTTCCTGTTAATTTAAGATAATATGACTCCAAAAAGAAAAGAAACTAAATCAAGTCTAAGTAAAGGAACAAATGCAGCAGCTCGCTACATCCACCACTCTATGAGCTTGCTTTACAAGCGTTATCTTAATCGGGAGCAGAAGATAATAAACACGGGGAGGAGAAACGTCTCAAAAGAGATGATCCAAATGCTAATAGACCCTCCGTCGAAGAGTTGGTCAAAACCTTCAGCATTGATCGTTATCCTATGAGAATGCAGTGTGATAGTGCCACAGATTTAACGGGTGATTTCGTGGTTAAGTCAGCTATGGGAAAATCTTTCGACGCCTTCAGAAAAATACGCCGAGAACAAAAATTGGATGCTTATTTTAGGGAAAGCTACTTTGGGCAATATTTTGATTTGCCAGAGGACAACAATGCTCGTTTTCAGATGAAAATGGTATACGATTTTCTCAAGCGTAGGTTTATGTATGAAAATAAAGATAAGATGGATGAGGTGTGGATAAATTACTATGGCATGCCTATTTGTTTTGGTTGGAAGGAGTTTGCCATAGTTACTGGACTAAAATGTCATCTTCCTTCTCCATCTCAAGTTATACCCACTCTAACCTAAAAGAAAGCACCTCGCACACCCAAAAAAGGCAAAGGCAAGTCGAGTGATCGTGAGGACCTGGTGTCCATTATTGGTCCAAGCTTCAGAAACGAAAATTTGATAGAAGCGTTGAAAGGTAAAGGACTCTCAAAAAAGAACAAGCAGTCATTGTGCTTGGTTTGTTTGTACATAATATTCTTTGGGTGAAAGACGTTAACAATAACATAAGCCCCGATTTAATAAATATCTCCGAGGATCTTGAGGTATTTAACAACTATCCTTGGAGTTATGAAAGCTTCAAAATGACTGTTCAATATTTATTGGCTCCGTTGACGCCAAAGACAGTCAACTTATATGGCTTTCCATTGGCATTCATGGTAAATATTTCTTTTATCATGATATGATTCATTATTTTTTTATTCAATAATACTTTTGATTTATTGGCGTTATGTTATAGGCTTGGGCATTTGAAGCCATTCCTTATTTGAGACAACAAGTGAACTACCAGGAAAAAGTTTCCTGTCCAAGAATCCTGAGATGGTTGTCGGCCAAAATCAATAAAAATGCAAAATTTCTTGATCTTTTCAATCCCCCCAAGGAAATAATGAGTCCAATTCTAATCAAGTTTTTATTTTAATTAATGATTATTTTAAATTATTTCATCATCATTCTAATATATGTACCAATTTATTTTAGATTGTTGATCCGTGGCTTGTTTCGACCAACCGAGAGTCGAAGATGACATTTTTTCTTACTTTACGGTCTGTATAAATTTTATCGGACCCTAAGGTCATTGATGGAATAAAAATAGAATTATTTGAAGTAACAACTATCTCAAGAAAAATAATTTTGGAGGGTAGACTTGTTGTTGTTGACGATGGTATTCGTAGTAGTAGTGGTAGTGGTGCTGCTATTAGGGCTAATGATGCTCCTCTTACCATTTTTGAAATAACAAGCCATTATGGTTATAATCATACTGGTTGTACATATTTTACCACATCTAGCGAATGTTCTGCATGCAAATATCAAGATTGCAAGGCAAAACACGATGGAGTGATTAATGCTATTAATACACTCACTGCTTCTGTAAAGACAATCTGTTGTATATCTGTAATTAGCATTGACAATTCTTGATTTTCAGGTGGATGTTACGGTAGAAGCCACTGTTGAAGAGCATAATATCACAGTTTATAATCCATCAACTGCTTCTAAAAAAGAAGAAAAAATGGAGCCCGTCAGTTCGGGAGAACAGAAGAATTACCCGTTTGAAGAGTTCAACATCTCGGACGAGGCTCCAAAAAAACTAACGCAGTTGATCAACAACTATTCAAAATGGATTGTCGATGGGCTATTAAAGCATCATGCCGTCAGGTACATAAATCAATTTTAAAAGATATTGGTTTATACGATTCTTGTTGTAAGAACGTGACATTAACACATATACATCATCATGTAGAAAATAAAATGACGAATGCTACAAAGTGAACGAATCGAGTCTTGGTTTTGATATGTTCGACTTTGTTGTTGCACATCCCAAAATGAAGAATTGATTCTATTTGATGTCACAACCCCAAACTTGCTGAAATGATGAGGTTTAAATGTCATACATATTACTATTAATTAATACTTTATTTAATTGCATCTGCGTATTAAATTTTTCATCACATAATCCAAAATGTTTGTTAATATGCGCAGCACATCGATGTCATTTTTTACTACCTCCAAAAGAAGGCCAAGTTGTAAACACAAGAATAATACAGATACACAACAGGAAATTATTTGTACAAAGTTTACATCAATAATGCCTACGATAGGTATTGTTAATAACAACCAGAAGTTTTCTAAAATGAGGAATGCTTAATCAACATCATCAAAGGTTTTAGCATTCCGGCTGGCTTACCTTGGCATTTGATCGACGAAGTGTACATCCCAATCAATTATGGTGATGAATTCCATTGGATTTTGGTTGTCGTTGTTCTAAAAAAGAGGCGCATCTGAGTTTATGACTCGATGTCGCGAAGGAGACGTTCCGGGCCTTCATTTGAGGTACAAAAACTGTCCAAAATATTGCCTACTTACCTTGATATCAGTGGCTTTTTAGACCAAAAGGTTCGTACTGATTGGTCGACGATTGAAGCATACCAGGATAAAATGGGTAATCCATTTGGTATACAATATGTTGAAGGAATTGCTCAACAAACCATTGGTAGCCTGTAAGTATAAGTGTCATGATTTAGTTTTATTAAATAAATTTCACAACGGTTGCATGAACTGCAAGATATGAATTATCTATTTTTTGAATGAAGGAATTGCGGTCCTTTTGTTGCCGCTTACACCTAGTATTTGAGCGATGGATTACAAGTACCAAATGATGGACTTGATGCCGGATTACTCTACAAAAGATATGCTGCTATTTTATGGAAATACGGAGAAGTAAAAGCTCAGAAGCCGTACGCAAGCGACACTAAAGATCCAAGACGACCAAAGCCAAATTCTATAATACCGAATGAAGAACAACTTGTCCATATTGATTAGATCTTTATAGCTTGAGTCCGTCAATGTAATAACCTATCCTCCTTGATTTAACTTGTTAATTTATTTGTAGAGTAGATCATTTATGCCCATAATAATTTTTGTACATTTCATTTCTTTTATATAATTTCTGAAGGCTTCGATTTATTTATGTTGTCTATGAATATAATTTAATCTTTAGTTTTGAACATGATAATTGAAATGAAATACTAGATTCAAATATCGCAACAGATAATACATCTGCTGCAACAGACGACATATCTTATCAAACAGATTTAGACATATATTACAACATGAGATGCAACACGTAGGTCATCTACTGAAAATTATATAACAGGTCTTCCTACTTTTTTTATCTGCTCCAACAGATTACCGATCAGTTTCAACAGATAGATTATATATTATAACAGATTGTATATCTGTTGCGACAGACAAACTGGGAACATCTGCATAATGCAATAGATGACCAACCTATTCCAACTGATAATTAATCTGTCACAACAGGTACACAACAGATATATTATCTGTTATAACAGATATATAATCTATTGGATTATAAAAATTTAACTTTCGCGAGATAGAGAGATTATTGCCACTACATGTAAAGTGAGGTAGCTTGAAACAAAAATTTATTATCGTGTTCGTCTCTATCTTTGTACATATTCTTCTTTATACATGGGCTCTAACCATTTAATTAGGTCATCTGCTGGAAATTATATAATAGATCTTCCTACTTTCTAGATTTATTGCAACAGATTATCTATTAGTTGCAATAGATAGATTATATGTTGCAACAGATTGGATATCTGTTGCGACAGACAGTTCGAGAAACATCTATTAATGCAACAGACGACCAACCTACTCCAACAGATAATCAATCTGTCACAACAGGTATTATATATGTTGCAACAGATACACTATTTGTTGCATTATAAAAATTTAACTATCCACAGACATAAAAATTATTTCTAATACATGTAAAGCTTGGTGGCTTGAAATAAAAAATTATTATCATATTCGTGTCCGTCTTTGTAAATTTTCTTTTTTATACACGGGCTCCAACCATTTAGTTAGTACCCCATAAGCCCAGACCCATTGTATCTTTCCCATAATTGTGTCGCACATACTGGTCATTTCTGTGACGGTTAGCAAACACTTGATGTATGTAAGCGAGTACGGCCCACACGTTGTACCGGTTCTATTTCTATGGTGATCGATGTTCTTATTTCGACCTTCAAAATCCGATGATTCCTTCGTCAAGACTTCAGCCAACAAATGATCCATCAGCTTACTTTGCGTCAATAACTTAGGCAACAACTTCAAGAGTGACTGTATGTGGGCTAAAAACTTGTCCTCGCTGAAGAAAGTTAAGTTGCAGTCATAAACCTTAATCTTTCCCTCGTAGAGTAGTTTCTCAACAGTGAGAAAATATTTGACTTCCACATTCATGACTGCAAGGATTCTCTTTGCCTTGGTCCAGCTCTTGCCGTGTGGATATGGCCTCTTCTCTCTAACAAATTTAATCACTTCTTCATCCCATTGGAACATAGAAACTAACTGATCAAGTCCCGGGCCACCGAAATCAGCTTGCTTATGGAGATCAGCGTACCTATCCTTGAAATTATTGTAGAAGTTGAGGTCCATTATCCTATCAACAGCATCATAAGCATCCGGGTACGCTAATTGCCTGCCCCTCATGAGGCAGAGAATTTCATCAACATACTATGGTATAAGAAGCCAATTAATTTAAATAGGTTACCAATTGTAAAGAATAAAAACACAATGGAAAGAATCTGATGCAGAGGATTCTCTAAACCAGTTCACAGATTACCCAACCAACACAACTCATGCAACAGATGTGTATTATATTGCAACAAAATACCAAGCTATTGTCGCACCCCGTTTTTCTCGCAGGAAGTGAGATTCGATGTGACAAACTCTTTTTGGGATTGTTTTAAGGGTGATGATGTGAAGAGTAGCCACCTAGTTAAGGTGCGTTAGGGCACCGGTCTAGGCTACTACGAACCTATTTTTTTGTTTAGTCTTAGTTCACCAGAGTTTGGGTAAGGGTTCAAATTACCTCGAAAGAAAGGTCTTAAGCACTTTTCGAGGTCCACAAAGGTGGTTCCCAGCCGAATTCATACTTTACGTGGGGATTCTATGTGATCAAATAAAGGTCTCTTTTTTTATTATTAATTTAATGTTTAACTAAGTGAGAAAGTAATTAATGAACAAAACACATTGTTATTTCGTTATTTCTAATTGTTGATTATCTAAGTGAATAAATAAAATATGTAAATAAGATAAGCAAGGGGCCAAAAATGACATAAATATATAATAAAGGGGATTACTTATGTAATAAACTAACCACCCCAAATAAACATGTAAAGTAAATAAAAAGACTAAAAAAAGAAATCATTCAAATCAAACAAAAAAATATTTTGGTTTTATTCGGATCAGAAACCCAACTTGTTAATCATCATCCGACCCAAGGGTCGTACTCTTAGACAAGTAATAATGTCATTAGCCTCGCCGTTAATATCTGTTGGGATCATCGTTTCTGAATGACTACCCGCCCCACCCCACCTAGGTTGGAGGTCAAGTCTAAGGGCGTTCTATGACAAGGATAAAACTAACGTCTTTTAGTAATACTTATCGTCCCCCCTATCGTCCAAGAGGCATTGGACTTTACTATTTTTGAATTTGTGTTCTAGACAAAAGTAAATCTATGTTGCCTAGGACTCGAAGCGCGTAACACGATGGACAGCAAGTACCACATAATAATCTCAAGTTAGCCTCTTGATTAATTAGGATGAATTAATGTGATTACATGCAAAGAAAAATAATTAGCTTATTTTTTTATGTCATTAACCTATAGGCATGATATCTAAGTGTTCAACGATTAGTGATAAAAGAATGTGATTCGTGTATGCAATCATGTGTATGAAACAATGTGTGATCAAGAGGGTGTCTAAAGTGTGGTAAATGTGTCAAGAGATGTAATGTAATGACATGCTAAAATCTCTAACTCTTGAATGTTTTAACATGCTAAAATATATTAATAATGCAGGAATTAATGTCAACATGCAGAAATTTATATTAACATGCCAAGAGTAATTTTATTTATTTAAACATGCAGAATTTTAATATTAATGTGCAAAAAATTAATTTAAAATGGCTAAACATTAATTTAAACACGCCGGAAATTAATCTAAGTTGTTGGAAATTGATTTAGATATGCAGATACTTGATTTAAACATGCTGGAAAGTTAATTAAAAATATGCTGAAAAATTAATTAAACATGCTGAAAATAACATTAAGACGCAGTATTTTCATATTGATATGCTGAAAACATGCCAAGAATAACTAAAATCTCATATTTTAACATGCTATAAATGTAGATAACTAGCATTTTAAACATGCTGGAATTAGATTCATTATGCCAAAATTGTATTTTTAATGAACAGTGAATTAACACGTGGGGCACACAAGAAATTAATGTAAACATGCAAAATGGGCCTAAGCAAACTGTTTAACATACCGAAAGTTTGTTAACATGTAAAAAAATATTGACAAGATTATTTTAACGTTAGACATGTTAAAAGATACGACATGTTCGAATTTAATGCTTAACATATTGAAACACTTTAAAAAATGTCAAAGTTTAACATGCTGAAATATACAGACAATTTAACACTACGTTTCCAACAACACATGCTATCATGCTAACCTTGACATACTTAATTCAAGTTAATATGTCTAACATGCTAGAAATATATTAACATGCTAAAAAAATAATTCAACGTGATAGAAATATATTAATATGCTCAATGTCAATATAAGGTGTCGATTTTAGTTAGATCAAGGATGATTAACAAACCGTAGAAAATGATATTAATAAATCCTAATTTTGTGCCTAGATGATTCATGTAACACGTATTGCACATAACCCTAGGTTGTGCCTACCTATACTGTTCACAGAGCACGTAAATTTCCGCCCCCCAAAGCAGTCCCCCAAAATTATTATTACATTAAGAACAATATTTATACAAAGATATTACAAATCGAATAATACAAAATAAAGAAAAACTACTAGCTAAAACAATATTAAGTTTAACATCCCGGCGACTCTTCGGATCTTTTTAAAAGTGTATATTTGAACCTGCGAAACCGAAATATAATGGCAAGAAGACAAGAAAACAAATATCAAAACATTCCTAAAGACATGCTTTCTAATGGTTTTTACAACGTCATGCAGTCAACACACAGAGAATGAAAATTCCATAGTTTCAAGAACGTACCAATGAACAACAGTAAAAGAAAATAAGAACAATAAGAACCAAGCATACGTAATAGTGAAATATGCGAGATGCTTTCAGTAAGCCTTGAAGGAAAAAATAAAGCCCATTTAAAGTATCTAATTGCTTTATGTTTAAAGTAATAGTAGTAATTGTAATTGTGTAACTTAAGAGCTTGTCAACTTCTTTTTTTAATGAAAAAGGGAGGGGGCCTTATATAGTGTTAAAAAGAATCAGTCATCCAAGACAAAACAAGAAGAGAAATATTCCCCTTCAATTACTAAAGTCTTTTCCGTAAATAATAAGGTCACCCATATATAAATCCAGTCAATGCACCTGAAAGGAAAGTAATATTATTCTAACATTCAATCAGAATCATTAGGGAGAGGGAACTTATCAATTACACAATTTGATTCTCAAATAGGCACATTAAATTAATTAGATGGATACTTTGCCATAGTAAAGGAAAGTGTAGAATAGATTGGGACGCCATATAGGATTTTTCATATATAAACAAGTAAAAAGAATTAAAGAAAATATATTAAAGGTAATAGCAGCAACCAAAAAGAATTAATTATAAAAAATATCTAAACCCTAACAATTCAATTGTGTACACAAAATCAGATTAAATCACTAAAATTACGTACGAAATCAAATTGCCCAATATAATTGCATAAAAAATCAGAAATCAAGTTTGTCTAATATGGTCTACCAAGCAAATTAGTCGACCACAAGACATTTATGTTTTCAAATTCACGCAAATTAAGTGCTTACAAAATCAAAACAGTAGGGACAAATATAATTACATTTATAACAACTATAAAAGGGACTCGTAATTCAAATCGCAGATTAGGGTTTAATATAAAGTCATGAAAATTTAGGGTCTTTTAACATACATCAACTAATAATGCAAACAAACATGAATTTAAAATAATCAAATAAACAATCGAGATTGAACGTTACTAATTTTAGAATGAGTAATCTGCTAGGAAGATGACAAGGTTATTTTTTGCATGGAATTAGCCAAAGACACAAACCTGGACGGATTCACTATGAATCCGTCATGATTCGACGGTGACCAGTAAAGGTGGAACGGGTAGAGGAGGTTGTGATAGTGGTACTGGCAGTGTTGTCATGGTGAAGGGGTTCGACGGCGACTGCATGGATGATCGGGAAGGGTGAAGACGGCGTTGTCTTCCTCGGGCTGCGGTGCTGGCGACGGGTGGTTGGAGCGGAGATGAAGATATCGGGGGTGCTATCATCATTCTTGGTCGCTGACCGGTGTCACCATTTACTGATGCCGATGTCGACAACAATGGCGGCGCTAGGGACGACGCGAGAGGAGAATGGAGGCGAAGCAGCTGGTTGGCACTGTTGTCGCTATTTTAGCAGGAGAGGACGGCGAGAGGGGTCTCGACGATGGTGGATCTGGCGCCGATAGGGAAAAGGCGCGGTTGTTCGTCGTTGATGATGGAAAGGACAACTTCGACTGGTTTGGAGGCAGCGAAGGCTGGAGCGATGGAGCTCCGGCGACTGGGGTCCCTCGCAGCGCTGGAGAAGGAAGATGGTAAAGGGGCAACAATTTTATTCTTAGGGAGAAGATGGAGAGAGGAGGAGGTAGGGAGAGAGGGGAATGGGAGGTGGATGATTTGGTTTAGGAAACTAGGTTTAGGGTTTATTTGGTTTTAATAAAGAATGATGATATATCAAATCTCAGCCGTTAGATCCATTTTGATCAACGGCTGGAATTTTAAGACTATGTAGAGTGAGAATATGGCTCGGATTGTAAAGAATTGGGTTAAGATTGTAATGGATTGAGTAGAATAGGCTATAATTGTAAGAAATTGAACAAGATTGGACTAATAGGTAAATAATTTATGCAAGGTCATTTTAATTTAGGCTTTTATTTAAATAAAGTAGGAATAATAATATATGATAATAATAATAATAATAATAATTAAATAATAATTAATTATATTAACTAATATATAATAATAATAATAATTAAATAATAAATTATAATAATAAATAATAAATAATAATAATATATCTAATAACAATGTCAATAAATAATAATAAATAAAAATAATGATATCAATAAATAGTATTAAATAAAGAAAAACTAAACAATGTATTTACAAAAATGTGAGTATGTACAATTATGTGAAAAAGTAATTTAATTAATATAATTACGTAAAATTTCGTATTTAATTTTAAAAATTATAAAAATGATGTTAAAAGACAAAATAATTTATGCATTTTTCTAAATTATGAATGCGATAAGTTAGTACGTATTTAACGTAAGAATAATGTGTAAAAATATTAATAGTTAAAATTAAATAAATTCGATAAAATAGCAGCTTAAAAGTGATATCGGGAGGTCAAAATTAGGTGTCAACAGCTGCCCCTTCATTGTTTGAGAATGATAAAAGAATTGTCAAGCAACGAAAGTTGACGTAGTAGCCAATTTTGTCCGACCGAGAAAGATTCGTGGGGTTTAAAGCGACAAGAGGTGTTTTAAAATAGTGTGGCCAAGACTTTGTTCTTATGTCACCTACATATCTCTGGTTTTACGAGAATCGAGCCATTTGTAGTTCTAGATTTAAGAACGGACAATGTTCCTAAAGAATATTAATAATTGAGGATTAGGGCGTCAATAATGATATCGTGGGTTGGTGTGATTAAAAAAATAGAACTTGTAATAACAATTAGCTGAGAGGTGTGAAAATAAAAGGTAGGATTAGAGTAGTAATAGTACGGATAGATAAGGTTAGAGTGATTTTTAAATGTGGAATGTGAATACGATAAGCACATGAAAAATGTAAGGTTTCAAGAACCCGATATTTTTCAATTAAGGTTCTGTACGGGAATCCAATATTGTTGAATAAGGTTCTACAGGAACCCAAGATTGTTCAATTAAGGTTCTATAGGAACCTATGTTGTTTATTAAGGTTCTACGGGAACCCAATATTGTTGATTAAGGTTCTATAGGAACCCAATATTGTTGATAAGGTTCTATGGAAATCCAATATTGTGATTAAGGTTCTACAGGAACTCAATATTGTTGATTAAGGTTCTACAAAACCCCAAGATTGTGGATAAGGTTCTACAGGAACCCAATATTGTGGATAAGGTTCTACAGGAACCCAATATTGTGGACAAGGTTCTACAGGAACCCAATATTGTGAATAAGGTTCTACAAAAACCCAAGATTGTGGATAAGGTTCTATAGGAACCCAATATTATGGACAAAGTTCTATAGAAACCCAATATTATGGATAAGGTTCTACAGGAACCCAATATTGTGGACATGGTTCTATAGGAACCCAATATTATGAATAAGGTTGTACAGAAACCCAAGATTATGAATAAGGTCTACAAAAATCCAATATTGTGAATAAGGTTCTACAGAAATCCAAAATTGTGGATAAAGTTCTACAAAAATCTAATATTTTGGATAGGGTTCTACAGGAACCTAATATTGTGGACAAGGTTCTATAGGAACCCAATATTGTGAATAAGGTTCTACAGAAACCCAAGATTGTTTGATAAGGTTTTTCAAAAACTCAAAATTGTTTGATAAGGTTTTTCAAAAACCGAAGATTGTTGAATAAGGTTCTACAGAAATCCAAGATTGTTTGATAAGGTTCTACAGGAACCCAAGATTGTTTAATAATGTAATGTCAAATTAAATATTGTCAAAGTTAAAAGATAGAACAACTTAGCTCATTTTCTTTATTAGGAATGTAACCCTGTCCTCTTTGATGATATCAAAACATCATTGTTGCATTTGGTACCTGTTGCTGATGCTCAAAGAAAGATCGTTAGTCAAAAAAAAAAAGTTGATTTATACCTTTCTCAATTTAACTTATTGCTCGTTGTTTCCGTTTCATGGACCGTTGAGACTTGTACTTCATCATGGTGAAATTTTTGAGAAATTCTCAAAAATTTCTACCCCAATTTAGAATGAGAGGCGCCGTTCGTATGTCATTGTGAATCAATATATTGTTTACTTGTGAAATTTTTAAAGTTTTCTTGAAACCTCAAAAATTCTGCCCCAGTTTTTGTCTTTGGAGTCTTATATTCCTATACCACTCAAAGAAAACATTAGTCCAAAAGAAATGGTTTTCCTATATTTGAATCTCGTAACCCCAATTGTAATCTGTCTTTATATGCTCAAGAGTTAGGCCTCGAAAGTGTAAGAATTTGATAGAGAGGGAAAAAAATATTTTATTAGATTAAGATCAGACCCAGAGTGGGCTGCCTATGTATCCAGATGAAAGTTAGGTCAAACATAGTTCGTGAGTACAAAGAAATGTAAAGAAAATAAAAAAATATTACTGGCCATAAGACAGATCAAAAGGGACTGATGAGGAATAAGAAATGTTTGCACGTCAACTCATTTGGTGTGCTTTACGCTTCTTTTGTGAAAGTCTTGAAAATACTTTTGTCGGATCACCTTGAACTAAGATATCACCCGTAGTAATAAGATCATTATTCACTGGGCCTCATTGCACTTTTATCCTCTTCTGTTCGATTAGATTCTGAATCTTGTACCTTAGTGCCGAGCATTCCTCAGTATCACGACCTTGAATATTGAGTGATAAGCATAATTTTTAGATGGATTAAAATAAGTGGGTAGATTTGTAGGGATCCATCCTCTCCTCGATTCCACTATACGTTGGGCCCTTAATCTTTCAAATATGTTCGCTAAGGGCTCAGTCAAGGGAGTAAAAGCTCGAGACTTTACTCTCTCTGCTTGATGGAAAACATTGTGTGCTGGATAAGGACCTTGTTGAAAGTTGGGTTGTGTTTAGAAATCTCATTTTGAAAACCTTGTTGGATAGAGTAGGGTTGAATCTGAAAAGCCTTGTTTTAAGAATCTTGTGAGTCATAAGTTTCAATATGTATCCCACGAGAGTAAAAAATGATATGAATCGCTTCGTTATTCAGATAGCCTTGTGTTTGAGGTATGGAGGGTGATGAATCTTTTTCTCCTTCCTCGGATGGACACTTTGGTGTTTGAAAAGTGGCCAACTTTGCAGAATCATCAATAATTCTCTCCGCTCGAATTTCATATTCTCATTTCTTTCCAATCAAAATTAGACTCTCAAAACTGTGGCTGATTGGGAAGAACAATGTTTGAAAGTAAATTTCATCTAGTGGTTTGAGAAAAATTTGGACCAACTCCTCTTCAGGCACAGAAGGACGTATCTTAGAATCTTCTATCCGCCAATGTAATGCATATTCCTCAAAAGATTCATGGCCCATTCTTTTTACCTCAAGCAAATCCCATATTGTTGGTCCAGTGTTGATGTTAAACTTATACTACCCTAAAAAATTTTGAGCCAATGCTCCCCAATTATGCCATTTGTCAAAATCTTGTTGGGCGAACCATGTGAGTGCCATTCCTGATAGGCTTTGAACAAATAATCTCATCAGAAGAGACTCATTATGTCCTATGCCAACTAGTTTTCTACAGTAGTCCGCTAGATGTGTGATTGGATCCCCATGCCCATCGAACACGTTAAACTTTAGAACTATGTATCTTGGAGGTAAATCAACTTTTGGAAGTAGACACAGTTTGTCATACCTCAAGTCATAAATGCCTTTAGAACGCAGTTTCTCGTCCAAAATTTTCTCTAGGTCATAAAGCCTTTGACGACGTGCATCAGAATCAACTCCCTCATAGGCAGAAGGAAATTGTTGAGAGGATGTGTGTGTAAGGAGATAATAAGGAGGCCCAATATTTTGTCTTGATGAAAAGAGGGAGGGATAGTGTCTTTTCGAATATTGAGCATATTTGTCATATTGCAGATTATCACTCGAGTGCGATGTTAAAATGCTATACAACCTTAAAATAAATTAAACAAGCCCAAAGAAAGTTACCACATGGCACATATAAGTTCAAAAATATAACAAATATAAAACAAAGGTATTCTAGGATGAAGACTAAGCCTTAATAAGTTTTCTAGGCGTAAAGATTTGATCTCCTAACACACGAAATAGGATAGTGATAGAACATGATGTTGAATTTTGCAATTGTGATTGTAAAAAAGATAAGATAGATAGGAAATGAACAAGGTTGACTCTTGTTGAATATCAGATTTGTTGATTCACATCATATTATTGATTCATCCAACTCCGTATAGAAAAATGATAAAGCAGGGAAAAATAAAGTTTTATTATGGTAAGAACAGACTCATTAAATAAGCACCAACATATCCATAAGGGAATCAGGTCGATCGTAGTTCAAATTACATAAGGAGGAAAACATAAAGGAAACTGCAAATTGTGAAACTTAAAGGAATTTCGAATGTTTGGAAGTCTGGAGCAGAGAATCAATATAATCTTCTTCACCAATGTCAACAAGTGCCAGTCAATCTTGAGAAATCAACCAACTTTAGAAGTTGTCCCCATCACGTTTATCATTTTGGTGTCGATCAACTTTTATATTATGTTCTTCAAAGCAAAGCACGCCTCAGTAGGATGTCCTTTCATCCCATAGTGATAGGTGCAAATTTGGTCAGGACGATAGCATTGAGACTTAGTATCATAAGGTACAGCAGCAATGGGTGTGATGTAGCCTACCTCCTTGAGTCGTTCATACAACTGTTCTATGGGTTCGCCCAGAGGAGTGTATAGTTTTAGTGGATTTTTCTGGAGCTCATGTTGATGTTTGGTGGATTGTTGATTTGTTGGTGGTTTTTGGTAAGACATTTGAAGGTAGTTTGATATTGGAGCAATAAATGGGGGTGGGTACTAAATAGTTTGTGGAGGAGGTTTTGTGAAAGATTGAGGATAATAGGCTTCGACGTAATTGGATGATGGCACAATTTATGGAGTTTGGTACCATATTTATTAAGGTTGGGGTATGATTGATTCAAACTTTGTAGGTTTTGATGTCCCATTGATGATCGTCTTTTCTTTGTCTCTGAACCATGACTCAACCAAATCAGTTTTGGCTATGGGTTTTCTCTTAAACTTGTTGTCGAATTGCCTAATAAAGCCAACTGCCAAATCTTTCCAAGAGATCCACTTGCTAGAATCTTTTTCGGCGTACCACATCAATGCAAGACTAGTAAGTGAGCTGACGAAGATCTTCTTCTTGAGACCATCGCTTTGTCCTATAACTGCTAGTTCATCAAGGTATGAAAATGGGAATGAGGGTTTCCTAACCCATCATATAATGGAAAGTTCAAGTACTCAATTCTATCCTTGTCTTCTTCTTTAGCTTTGAACTACTTATCCATCTCAGGTTGTTGAGATGACCCCGCCTTATGGTTAGAAATTCGTCCCTTCATTTCCTTCTCCTTGCCCATGGTTGTCAACCCATTAAGTGCTTTCAGAAGTGCAACTGAATATCGATTTGAAAACACTTGTGCCCCATAATCAGGAGTGGGTGAGGTCGTTGATATAGGAGATGACATAGTGTAGGTGGGAGCAATCAAGTCAGCTTCGGATAGTGGCTTTGGAAAATCTAGTGGCATCTCAACCGAACCTCGAAGATTAGTCATTATCCCCCTGATTCTCTCTATTTTCCCTTCTATCCTTCTGATGTTCGAAATAACTTTGTTTTGATGCAACCCCAAATCCTTATGCTCATCGTCGCTAATGACAAGATCGATAAACATTGCTTGGCTGGCCATTTCTGATGTTCAACTTAAGTCAACCTTAGAAGAAAGGATTTAAAATTAGGAATAAAGAATACGTACGGGAGTCTAGAACGAATATTTTACTCATTTAAAAATAGTGAGTTATGCTCATTAATAGACGTTATGAGAGCTCGATGTAACTTAGAGGTTATGAAAGTTAGAGTACGACATGAATATTACAACATTAATTCGAGAATCGTGGTAGGACAATAGTATGCAAACATTAGAAGTATTAGGAAGAGGATATCCTAAAATGATAAGTTGCACTAAGAGACTGTGAATGAGACTGAAGCTCCTTATCAAAGCGAGAGTTGGACCTAGGGGGAATTAATGTACTAATGTATGAGTCAGGGGGTAATTGAAGGGAAGTTTTGCATAGACCCTTAGAGTGTATTGTAGGGTCCTAACATGACAATAGTTGTAAGAGTAACGAGCTCTAAAGTAAGAAACACTAAATGTGAGAAGTGACTAAGGCAATAATGAAACAACAAGATAGGCAGGACATCAATACATACATAGAAATGCAGCACATAGCAAGTAATTGTGAGTCCCCTTGAGGTCGTGAACCTCTTTGGACTTTGAATGAGACTAACATTCAATGCGTCAAGAATGTCATGGCATCCTACGCTGAATGGGACGCATATTCCTTAATAAATGAAATATGTGGTCAAGATCTAAAGGACAAGAGTGGGTTTGTGACATGGTTCCCTCAAGTGGACAACTTAAGAGTGGGAAAAATTTGTGGTTGTCAATGCACCACTGATCGACCAATCCACAAGACATTTCTCGGAGGGTGTTTTAAGAAAGAAAGCCCATGCAACCACGCAACCGTTCTTAAAAAGAAAAATAAAAGAGGTTTCAAGTGGAGAAAAGTATGAGCGAGATGTCTGTTATATAAAGTAGTAACACATAGCACATAATAAAAATGACATGCTAAGCAATATACAAATAAATAAGCATGATAACACATAAGCAATAATAGGGGGAAAAAAGAAAAGAATAGACATGGAGTCATATGAAATACACATAAAAAGGGAAAAAAGGGAAGAGACTAATAACTCATGATGAAAATAAACAATAAAAGAAGAACATACAGAAATTAAATAATGATGTCAAAAGTAAATATTATTATACAAACATAAAAACACATAGAGAGAATCCCACATAAAGCACAAATTCGTAATAGTTAGAACCTAATATCCCCAGCGGAGTCGCCATTCTGTCGTGCCCTGTTTTCCTTGCGGGAAGCGGAATTCGACCTGACAAACTCTTTTGGGATTGTTTTGAGGGTGATGATGTGAAGAGTCGTCACCTAATGAATTAAGGTACGTTTGGACACTGATCTAGGCTACTACAAACCTATTTTTTTATTTAGTCTTAGTTCACCAGATTTCGGGTAAGGGTTCAAATTACCTCGAAAGAAAGGTGTTAGGTACCTTTCGAGGTCCACAAAGGTGGTTTTCAGCTGAATTCATACTTTACGTGGGGATTCTATGTGATCAAATAAAGGTATCTTATTTGATTATTAATTTAATGTTTAACTAAGTGAGAAAGTAATTAATAAACAAAACACATTGCTATTTCGTTATTTCTAATTGTTGATTATCTAAGTGAATAAATAAAACATGTAAATAAGATAAGCGAGGGGAAAGAAATGACATAAATATATAATAAAGGAGACTGCTTATGTAATAAACTAACTACCCTAAATAAACATGTAAAGTAAATAAAAAGACTAAAAAAAGAAATCATCCAAATCAAATAAAAAAATGTTTTGATTTTATTCGGATCAGAAACCCAACTTGTTAATCATCATCCGACCCAAGGGCCGAACTCTTAGACAAGTAATAATGTCATTAGCCTCTCCGTTAATATCTGTTGGGATCATCATTTTTGAATGACTACCCGCCTCACCCCACCTAGGCTGGAGGTCAAGTCTAAGGGCGTTCTATGACAAGGATAAAACTAACGTCTTTTAGTAATACTTATCGTCCCCCCTATCGTCCAAGAGGCATTGGACTTTACTATTTTTGAATTTGTGTTCTAGACAAAAGTAAAGCTATGTTGCCTTGGACTCGAAACGCGTAACACGATGGACAACAAGTACCACATAATAATCCCAAGTTAGCCTTTTGATTAATTAACATGAATTAATGTGATTACATGCAAAGACAAATAATTAGCTTATTTTTTGATGTCATTAACCTATAGGCATGATATCTAAGTGTTCAACGATTAGTGATAAAAGACTGTGATTCGTGTATGCAATAATATGTGATCAAGAGGGTGTCTAAAGTGTGGTAAATGTGTCAAGAGATGTAATGTAATGACATGCTAAAATGTCTAACACTTGAATGTTTTAACATGATAAAATATATTAATAATGCAGGAATTAATGTCAACATGCAGAAATTTATATTAACATGCCAAGAGTAATTTTATTTGTTTAAAAATGCAGAATTTTAATATTAATGTGCTGAAAATTGTTTAAATGTGCAAAAAATTAATTTAAAATGGCTAAACATTAATTTAAACATGCCGAAAATTAATTTAAGTTGTTTGAAATTGATTTAGACATGCAGATACTTAATTTAAACATGCTGGAAAGTTAATTAAAAATATGCTGAAAAATTAATTAAACATGCTGAAAATAACGTTAAGACGCAGTATTTTCATATTGATATGCTGAAAACATGCCAAGAATAACTAAAATCTAATATTTTAATATGCTATAAATGTAGAGAACTAGCATTTTAAACATGCTGAAATTAAATTCATTATGCCAAAATTGTATTTTTAATGAACATTGAATTAACACATGGGGCACATAAGAAATTAATGTGAACATGCAAACTGTGTCTAAGCAAACTGTTTAACATACCAAAAGTTTGTTAACATGTTAAAAAATATTGACAAGATTATTTTAACATTATGACATGTTAAAAGATACGACATGTTCGAATTTAATGCTTAACATATTAAAACACCTTAAAAAATGCCAAAGTTTAACATGTTGAAATATACAGACAATTTAACACTATGTTTCCAACAACACGTGCTATCATGATAACCTTGACATACTTAATTCAAGTTAATATGTCTAACATGCTAGAAATAACCTTGACATACTTAATTCAAGTTAATATGTCTAACATGCTAGAAATACGCTAACATGCTAAAAAATCAATTCAACGTGATAGAAATACATTAATATGCTCAATGTCAATATAAGGTGTCGATTTTAGTTAGATTAAGGATGATTAACAAACCATGAAAGATGATATTAATAAATCCTAATTTTGTGCCTAGATGATTCATGTAACGTGTATTGCACATAACCCTAGGTTGCGCCTACCTATACTGTTCACAGAGCACGTAAATTCCTGCCCCCCGAATCAGTCCCCAAAAATTATTATTACATCAAGAATAATGTTTATACAAAGATATTACAAATCGAATAATACAAAATAAAGAAAAACAACTAACTATAACAATATTCAGTTTAACATCCCGCCGATTTTTCGAAACTTTGTAAAAGTGTCTATTTGAACCTGCAAAACCGAAATATAATGGCAAGCAGACGAGAAAACAAACATCAAAACATTTCTAAAGATACGCTTTCTAACGATTTTCACAACGTCATGCAGTCAGCACACAGAGAATGAAAATTGTATAGTTTCTAGAACGTACCAATGAACAACAGTAAAAGAGAATAAGAACAATAAGAACCAAGCACACGTAATAATGAAATATGTGAGATGCTTTCAGTAAGCCTTGAAGGAAAAATCAAAGCACCTTTAAAGTATCTAATTGCTTTATGTTTAAAGTAGTAGTAGTAATTGTAATTGTGGAACTTAGGAGCTTATGAACTTATTTTTTTTTTTAATGAAAAAGGGAGGGGGTTTATATAGTGTTAAAAAGAATCAGTCAGCCAAGACAAACAGGAAGAGATATATTCCCCCTTCAATTACTAAAGTTTTTTCCGTAAATAATAAGGTCACCCATATATAAAATTCAGTCAATGCACCTGAAAGGAAAGTAATATTATTCTAACAGTCAATCAGAATCATTAGGGAGAGGGAACTTATCAATTACACAATTTGATTCTCAAATAGGCACATTAAATCAATTAGATGGACAGTTTGCCATAGTAAAGGGAAGTGTAGAATAGATTGGGATGCCATATAGGATTTTCCATATATAAACAAGTAAAAGGAGTTAAAGAAAATATATTAAAGGTAATAGCAGTAACCAAAAAGAATTAATTATACAAATATGTCCAAGCCCTAACAATTCAATTGTGTACACAAAATCAGATTAAATCACTGAAATTACGCACGAAATCAAATTGCCCAATATAATTGCATATAAAAATTAGAAATCAAGTTTGTCTAATATGGTCTACCAAGCAAATTAGTCGACCATAAGACATTCGTGATTTCAAATTCACGTAAATTAAGTTCTTACAAAATCAAAATAGTAGGGACAAACATAATTACATTTATAACAACTATAAAAGGGACACGTAATTCAAATCGCAGATTAGGGTTTAATCCAAAGTCATGCAAATTTGGGGGATTTTAACATACATCAACTAATGATGCAAACAAACATGAATTTAAAATAATCAAATCAACAATTGAGATTGAATGTTACTAATTTCAGAATCATTAATCTGCAGGAAGATGACAAGGTTATTTTTTGCATGAAATTAGCCAAAGACACGAATCTGGACGGATTCACTATGAATCTGTCATGATTCGACGGTGACCAGTGGAGGTGTAGTGGTTAGAGGAGACTGTGATAGCAGTGCTAGTAGCGTTGTCGTAGTGAAGGGGTTCGACGGCGACTGTATGGATGATCAGGAAGGGCGAAGGTGGTGCTGTCTTTCTTGGGCTGCGGTGCTGGCGACGGGGGGCTAGAGCGGAGGTGGAGATAATGGGGGTTGCTGTCGTCGTTCTTGGTCACTGACCGGTGTCTCCGTCTAGTGATGTCGATGTCGGCGGCGAGGGCGGTGCTGGGGACTGCATGAGAGAAGAATGGAGGTGGAGCAGCTGGTTGGCGCTATTATTGTTGTTTTCACCGGAGAGGATGGTGGGAAGGGACTCGGCGGCGGCGAATCTGGCGCTGATGGGGGGAGAGGCGTGGTTGTTCGTTGTTGATGATGGAGAGGACAACTTTGGCTGGTTCAGAGGCAGTGAAGGTTAGAGCGATAAAGCTCCGGCGACTAGAGTCCCTCGCAGTGCCAGAGAAGGAAGATGGTGGAGGGGCGACGGTTTTATTCTTACGGAAAAGATGGAGAGATGAGGAGGTAGAAAGAGGGTAGAATAGGAGACGGATGATTTGATTTAGAAAACTAGGTTTAGGGTTTATTTGGTTTTAATAAAGAAAGATGGCAGATCAAATCTCAGCTGTTAGATTAATTTTGATCAACGGCTGGAATTTTAAGACTATGTGGAGTGAGAATGTGGCTAGGGTTGTAAAGAATTGGGTTAAGATTGTGATGGATTGAGTAGAATAGGCTATAATTGTAAGAAATTGAACAAGTTTGGACTAAAAGGTAAATAATTTATGCAAGGTAATTTTAATTTAGGCTTTTATTTAAATAAAGTAGGAATAATAATATATGATAATAATAATTAAATAATAATTAATAATATTAACTAATATATAATAATAATTAAATAATAAATTATAAATAATAAATAATAATATATATAATAACTATGTCAATAACTAATAATAAATAAAAATAATAATATCAATAAATAGTATTAAATAAAGGAAAACTAGAGAATGTACTTACAAAACTGTGAGTGTGCACAATTATGTGAAAAGGTAATTTAATTAATATAATTACGTAAAATGTCGTATTTGATTTTAAAAATTATAAAAATGATGTTAAAAGACAAAACAATTTATGCATTTTTCTAAATTATGAATGCGATACATTAGTATGTATTTAACGTAAGAATGATATGTAAAAATATTAATAGTGAAAACTAAATAAATTTAATAAAAATAGCAGCCTAAAAGTGATATCGGGAGGTCAAAATTGGGTGTTAATAGCTGTTGCAATAGATTACACATCTGCTGTGTAGATTTTTCTTCGTGGAGTAGATTGGAAAACTAGGTTAGCAAAAGTAAACTCACCTCGTTGGATGGTATGACACCCAACCCGGATTTAAGCTCCTTGGCAGCTTCAGCAATAGCCTCTAGCTTTTCAAGGAGTTTATTCTATCTGTCGTTGTACGCTTTGCATTTGCAATAAGAATATAAGGGTGAGTAAGGGTGAGAGGGACCACTGTAAGAGTGGGAGGGACCGATGGGAGGGACCGATGTAGGGATGAGAGAGACCTGTGCAAGGGGTGTTTTCAAAAGTATTTATTTTTTGCTGAGCATGCTCGTAATCACGACTAGCAGCAGCAGCAGCAGGATGGCTGCCATCATCAGTAACAACTCCCCACCAGCAACACCCTAAGAAGACGCACCCGAATCTATTGCAGTTTAAGGTTGGTCGTGAAGAGCTTCAACATTTGGCAGAACTTGCCTAACTGCTCTTCTTATAGATATTGCTCCAGTCAATTTCTACTTTATTAACTCCACCATTGGCTCTTCTTTTGTATCAACAAGACCCAGAGTAAGAAAAAAAGTCATCCCCAACTCATCATCGGTAGGCACGATCCAAGAATGCACAACCTATATAAAAAAGACAAGAGGCATTTAAATCATATAACAATAATTTGCAGTCAGTTGGGTTACATGGATGTTAACACAACTAACTTATGCAACAGCTGATCTGTATGTCGTAATAGATTGACAATATGTTTCATCAGATTATACATTTATTGCATAATTTGCATCAGATGGGTAATTCGTTGAGTCGGGTTCAGAGAACCAGAGCAACAGATGGTTAATCTATTGCAAAATATGGATCGTCTGTTGCAACAGATTACCCATCTGTTGCACCAGATACAGTTGATGGGTAATTTGTTGTAACAGACGAACCATTATCGCAATAGATGGAACATCCATTTCAATATCTTTCTTTGCAGCCGCCAACCACCTAAGGATCCTTGGATAAGAAACCTCATCTGGATAATCCTTGAAATGTTTTGGGGGGGGGGGGGGGAGGAATGGCTTTACATGCCCAAGCTTAAAAAAATGTAAACATGAAGCAAGCAAAAAAAGTCATAATAAGTATATAGTCATTATAAATTAATGGATGAGTAAAAATAGTGATCAATTTTACCATGAAAGCCCAGGAAAATTCATATAATATGATTATCCCTGTGGATAGCTTTGTCAGTAAATATTCGACAGTTAAGTAGTAGCTGTCATATCCCCAAGAATAGTCGTTGAATTTTTCAAAATCATCAACAAGCGCCAACAAATCATCCTCTATAACTTTCCTGACGTCTCTTGCCAATAAAACGGAATGGACAAACCAAACTAAGCACAATTTCTTCCTGCAGTGCTTTGGTATGTCTTTATCCTCGAGATCTGCCATCAAATCTGCCGCTTTGTAGCTACTACGTCCAACAATGCCCAACAACCCATCTTTTTTACCTTGTGTTTGTTGGACCCTTTGTGGGGTATTTCCTTGACGAGAGGTTCTTCTGGACAATCGCATCTCAAGCCCGTCACTATGACAAACTCTTTCAATCCAAAACAAACCGGTATACCACAGTAGTGTATCCAGACTTCCTCCATCTTTTTTTTGCCCTCCTTTCCTGCATACTTGATCCTGCGCTTGAGAAGGTCATATACCATGCTCAGTGGGAAACGGAGAGTGTGGTCCTAAGACAGCTCAAGAAAGTATGCAAAGCAGCTCTTCTTAAAAAGTCCATCTATGTTTTCATTTTTCATAATACCAATGCCACTAATACCAATACCAACACCAAGATCAACACCACCACCAAAAACACAAATACCAACACCAACAATAACATCCAACAACAACATCACAAACACCATCCAAAAATACCACGACAGTCAACAAAATACTGAGATAAGAACTAGGGTTTTCTCACGTGCTTCCTACCTTTTTAGCATCAAAACACAAAATTATTAACCCATTCTCAAAGATAATACAACTAAAAGTCTTTTTTTCATCATTAACTAAAAAGCCCTAATTTTTAGAATAAAGAACAAATATAGAACTCTTCTCGAACTCTGTTACCTATGAAGATAGAAAAAATAATAGATATAAGCGAGAATGAAGTCAAAAATAACAACTATGTGGTCGAAAATAGAAAGAAAATCGATCTGTTTTGAAGGGTCGAGCAATTTATTGAGTAGTTATTGTCTGTATTATTGAGAGAGAGAGAGAGAGAGACAGAGAGGAGCGAGAACTTGAGATTCAAAATAAGGAAAAGTTTTTCCCGCAAATGGATGATTTGTATGGGTTGATTTGTAATTTTGAAAAAGAATGACAAGTTTTGAAATTATTAATTTGGTCCGAATTGATCTTAATTAATTTTTAAAATTTCAAACATATAGTTTTTAAAATATTAAGTTAATGAGAACCTATTTCAACTCAGAGTAATCGATTGACGACTCGGGTTGGGATGAACGCAAGACCAATACCATGAAAATGCAACGACTCAATTGAAGTTGTTGTTGACCCTGTGAGCTTATTCATTCATCCCTAGTTCCACCTAAATCAATGTAGGTACTATTATTAATCTTAGCATTAAGTCAATGAGAACTCATTTCAACTCAGAATGATCGATCGACGACTCGAGATGGGATTAATGCAATACCAACACCATGAAAATGCAACGACTCAATTAAAGTTGTTGTTGACCCTGTAGGCTTATTCATTCATCCCTAGTCCCACCTAAATTAATGTAGGTACTATTATTAATCTTAAAATTAAGTTAATGAGAACTCATTTCAACTCAGAGTGATCGATCGATGACTCAGGTCGGGATGAACGCAATACTAACACCATCCAACTGCAACGACTCACTTAAAATTGTTGTTGAACCTGTGAGCTCATTCATTCATCCCTAGTTCCACCTAAATTAATGTAGGTACTATTATTAATCTTAACAATAAGTTAATGAGAACTCATTTCAACTTAGAGTGATCGATCGACGACTCGGGTCAGGATGAACGCAATACCAACACCATGCAAATGCAACAACTCAATTGAAGTTGTTATTGATCCTGTGAGATTATTCATTCATCCTAGTTCCACCTAAATCAATTGCAGTAAAATTTATTGCAACAAATGACTTAACTATTGGATATTTTCAAATAGATAATCATATCTGTTGCAACAGATGACATATATGATTTAATTATCAAATAGACATTTACATTTGTTATGACAGATGACTGAGCTATTGGAAATTTTTAAACAGATATTGGTATCTGTTGTAACAAATGACAAATCTGATATAGTTATCAAATGGACATTTGCATCTGTTGTCACAAATGACTGAGCTGTTGGGATTTTTCAAACAGATATTTATATCTGTTGCAACAGATGACATATCTATTTGAAAATCTTTTTTTTAATTTAAAAGAAATCTTCTGTCCGAGTAGATAAAGTAGTACTACTAAAGGCAGTAAAAAATGTTTCTTGGATAACTCAAAAATCACATTGAGTAGTCTTGTCTTTTCAATGTAACCCATTTTCTTCCTCGTGCCCCTCAAATTATTAATGAATAGTATTAATTAATGAATATTAAAACCCCTAATACTTCTTCTGTTTTATATTAGTTGGCCCCTATTGACTTGGCACACCCATTAAGAAAATACTACTATTAATTTGGGGTTTATTTTACCAAATTAGCCTTATTAATTATGCTTTGAAAATATAAATTTAAATAAATACACTTTGTTTAGTCATTTAATATTAAGGGTAGTACATCTAGAAATTAAAATTATCTCATCTCTCCTTCAGCCATAAATTTATTTTAGTCGTTTCTCATCTTTTTCTTTCTCTCCTGTTTAGGGTTATCACAATCTTTTTTCTCTCCTCTTTCTTATAAAGATCCTTTCGGATCTAAACAGATCCATATCTTAGATTCCTCGACTAAAATTATTGTTTTGATCCTCTTTTGACATTAAGGTATGGTTCATTATTGCTCTTTCATTCTCGTCTTCTTCTTTGCAAGTTATTTACTGCTGTTTTTTTATTTAATTATCATTTACCCATATCATATTTATTTAAAAACTTTGAAGGAACTTTTAAATGTTGAATAAATGAACAGAGAATTTTTATTATAATATGCTAAAAAAGTCATCTGTTGAGAGAAGTTTAAAAGCACTGTTGGCAGTATCATTTTTTTGTATATATTTTGTTTGTTTCTTTGTTGTTGATACTGTTATTGATGTTGTTGGTGGGGTTGGCATTGTTGGAACTTGTGGTGTGGTGTTGTTGGTGGGGTTGGCATTGTTGGAACTTGTGGTGTTGGAACATAGGATGTTGCTTCTTTGTTGTTGATGTTTTTTATTTGTTGTTTCTTTGTAGTTTATGATGTTGTTGATATTGCAACAGACGAAGAAATTATTGGAACAAATCAAACCACCAGCAAGGCTGGTTTGATGTATTCCAATAGACTCCATATCTGTTGCAACAGACTCTACATCTGTTGTATCAAACTCCATATCTGTTGCACCAGACTCCATATCTGATGCAACAGACTCCTCATATGATGTAACAGACTCCTTATCTAATGTAATAGACTCTACATGTATTGCAACAGATGGATAATATTCTTTCTGTGACATTAACTTGTTTCCTCTTTTTTGTAGATATAAGGAACTGAAACTTGATCAACTTTTGCCCAACCATCATAAGAGGCTGCAGTAAATATGGGTTTGAAGGAATAAGCTGCATGCAGATGGAACCACTTCATATGTGGGAGGTGATATAAGAACAACAAGGGAAACATGAAACAACTCTAAAACAGTCCGCAAATCTTAAGGATCCGAGGACCTTTTTGGAGACCACTCTCAGATTCACTACCAACAATAAGATTACAAGATATAGTGGTGTATTTGACACCAAATCAGCAGCCCAAACTAAGATTAACCACAATATATGATGAACAAGAAGACACAAGATTCGAATTTAACAATAACAACAAGAACACAAGATTACAACACAACAATAAACAAGATTACAAGAAGGTAAAAGGATAGATAGATAGACCACATAAAGGTATAATCTTAAGAACCCAAGAATGGAAATTCTTGGACCCTTAACACTACACACAATAATAAACCTATCTCTTACAAAGATACAAGTTCGGATTCTACCTCCCAAGCATCAATGTTTCTAAGCAAACACAATCACTAGTGATTCTACACTAGATCTTTCCCTAGTTTTGGTTGGTGGCTTTTCCAAGCCCTAACTATGGTATTTTAAGTCTTACAAGACTTACAATAATATCCCAAAAACTACTAATGGAAGCCCTAACATGTTACTTAAATAGTTATTACAAAATGAAAGCTAAAAATAACCAAAAGGCCCTTAAGTGATGGGCTCCCATCAAGTGTAGCCTAAGTGTAGTGTTTGGACTATTTTGGGTGCATAATTAGGTCCTCTTTGGCTCTTCAATTAAACATACCAAGTCTCGGATCCAACACACACTCTCATAACTCCATGTCCGGGATTATTCTTGTATCAGGAGGTATGTATTACTGATAATGTTATCGTGGAAACACACATAGAGTACACTGATTTTGTAAATACTATTTTTACCGATTAGTCATAAATTATTCAAATAAGATATCTGCAATTTTATAGTTAAGTTTGGTAGGTCCAAACTGATAAGGCTAAGGGACCATGAATATGATTCTGATACCTTGTTAAGATTTAATGTTGGTTGTTGCTCATGTTTATTTGTCAAGCATTGTGAAGGGATCTAGTTTTAGTGTCGTTGTAAAAAGATTCAATAGTGATTGGACTAACTTTTAGGGTGCATTGGACTCTGAGAAGGCCTTCGAAGCCTAGCACTGCATGTAACAAAAATGAAAAACCAATATAGTTATTTCCCTAGCCCATTTTAGATGGTTGGGTTGCTCTTGGTGATGATTATACGCCAGAAGATACGGTAGAAGAATGCCTTCGAGGAAAAATAAGTGGTTGATGAAAGACTATATCATTTGAGAGCTAATTGAAGAGGATACATAGGGTAGAAAGTAATTTCTAGCAAATTTGGCCAATAAAATTATCTTAAAACATGAGAAATATGTATCAAGTATAAATATGAAAGTGTATTCGGTAATGTAAATTCGTTTGTTGTCTCTCTAAGAGAAAAATAATGTAGATGGTCATTTTTCTAGGGAGTTGCGACTAGGTATTGTGGTCAGAATTATCAACCAGATAGAGAATAGCAGAAGAACAAGAAAGCCGTTTTATGGGAATCGAGGGTTGAAATATTGTACAGTAAGTCTAGAAAACTTCCGCCAACAACAACTATAGTTAAAGTAAGGTATCTAAGTGAAGGCGGCAATTTCTGAATTTTAAATTGCATCCCATGCCTTCTTGTTTGTGGTTCCGATCAGGTCCACTGCGGTTGACCTGATCGGAACCACAAACGTGATTAAAAGACAGATTGAGTGTCAACTTCCTTAGCAATATGGTTATAATTGATTATATTTTCTAGCCTTAGCTTGCTTTCAACATTCCTTGGAGAAGATTAGAGGTTTGTTGTAGTATGCGAATCTCGATAATTTTCAAGCTTGCCTCCAGCTTGCCGATTTGGTCTTCAAGTTTGTCATTGTCGTCTTTGAATTTGGTATAGAGTTTCTGATCTCTTGTGACCTCAATCAGTAACACTACCTTCAAAGTTGTGGCATTGTAGAAGCCCTTCAAAACACCTTCTTCAGAAGCCTTAAAGGATGCATGAAGGGTCGTTGTGTATGTGAAGATGTGGTCCCAACAGTTGAATAGCTCACTTTTATCGAGCGTTGCCCAATGCAGCTTGCTCAACCAACCTTTAAGGATTTTGATAAATTAATTAGCAAGGAGTTACGTAATGTTTGATCTAAACTGACTCTACTAAGCCTATCAAATGTTACGTAACTGCAGGTTCGTTATCCTATTAAAACCTTTGCCCGAGTTAGTAAACAGATTAAATGATATCAATATCTCAGCCTTTTTGCTGATCTCCCTTCTCCTATATAGAGGACAACATATCCGCCATGCAAAAGTCTACATTGTCGCCAGAAATGCTTGCCACAGTGAAAGTCATGCCTTCTACAGATTGTTTGAAGGATGCAAAGAAAAAAAGAGAAGCAAGCAAAAACTGAGTTTGGAAGCCATCTTGAAGGATGCAAAGAATAAAAGAGAAGCAATCCAAGAGAAAAAATTGAGTTTGGAGGCCAGCTTGAATTTAGAAAAATCTGATGCTCTCGATGAAATTAAATAAACAGATTACTAACAAGTTGCAACAGACGCCACATATGTTGGAAAAGCAAACTAATATATCTATCTATTGCAACAGATTATCAATATGTTATAAGTTATTTGACATATGGAATATATTTTGTAACAGGTCAAGTTACCCATCTGTTAGATTTATTTAAAGCAATTTTCTTTTCTTTTAAAAATACAATAAAAAGATAAAATGTTGTATTTAGATCCGTTTTCTTAATTTACATATTTGAGAAGTCACCAGTTTTATTTAATTAAGGGATATGAACAGTCGTGACTTTTTGTTTGACTTAGTCACCCCTTCCAATTCAATCATTTTATAAATAGGTCTCTCCGGCCTCCTCTTCCTCGTTCATTCTACTACACTTACAATACAAAGATGTTTGATCCAGATTCGTGCAAGAAGATTCATATCATGTCCTTGCAGGAACTTCAACGACAGTTTGAT
>NC_061113.1:146331316-146338931 GCF_002878395.1 Capsicum annuum
TAGTAGTAGTAGTAGTAGTAGTAGTAGTAGTAATTAGGTTATGTTTTTTTTCTTTTAGCGTATGTATGTATTTTCCTCCTTTTGTATATCGAATCTACCCAAGGGATTCAAAATTCTATGTTTGGTGGTCGACTTTGAATTTTTAATTCTTATTTAGTATTTAACTATCATTCTTGCTTATTCCTTATTCTCAACATATCAACAGAGGTTAATCTGATGCGACAGATAGATCATATGTTGCAACAGGCAATTATTAATAAAAAAGGTTATTGTTATTGAGAGGGTGAAAAGACATGACTTTCCAATTATTTAATATGAAGAACGGTTCGTAAATAAATAATAAGAAAATAAATGATAAACACAATTTATAACCATAACAAAATGGTTATTTAATTTTAATAACTGATCATAACTCTTCGACATATTTGTTATTAAATCTACTTTTTTAATTTATATAATAAAGATTACCAAATTTGGATTAAAGATATGTTGATTATTAAAAAAAATAGCTTATATGTGCAACAGATATATTATCTGATGCAATAGATTGTAGATTTGTTGCAACAAATGGTATATTTGTTGCAACTCAAAAAAACGGTTACTAAAAAGAACTTATTAAGTTACAACTTTCCACAGTAATAAAAAAATCACAAGTATTAATAAATGGAGGTGAACAGTCGCGCCTTTTTATTTTTGAATATGTTTTTTTAATTTATATAATAATAAAAAAGTCACCAAATTTGGATTAAAGATAAATATATGATGATTATTAAAAAGATATATGTTGCAACCGATATATTATCTGTTGCCACAACTTAAAAAATCGGTCACTGAAAAGAACTTATCAGGTCACAACTTTCCACAGTAGTTAAAAAGTCACCAGTATTAATAAATGGAGGTGAACAGTTGTGCCTTTTTGTTTTTGAATCTATTTTTTTAATGTATATTATAAAAAAAATTCACCAAATTTGGATTAAAGATAAAGATATGATGATTATTAAAAAGATATATATTGCAATAGATATAATATTTGTTGCAACAGATCGTAGATTTATTGCAACAAATAGTATATTTGTTGTCACAGATGGGTTCTCTAATGCAACAAATAAATAATTTGTTGCCACAACTCAAAAAAATGGTCACTGAAAAGAACTTATCAAGTCACAACTTTTCACAGTAATCAAAAAGTCACAAGTATTAATAAATGGAGGTGAACAGTCACGCCTTTTTGCCTAACTCATTCAAATTCAATCCTCTATAAATAGGTCCCTTACTCGTTCATTCTACTGCACATATCTATTTATTTCTTGCTCTTGTCTTTCATAATATTACACCTTCAACTACTTTCTCTTCAAGAACTTGATTGTTTTTCCCTGTCTCTGGTAAGTTTTTTTCTTGTTTTTTGGGTAAATGTACGTTGTATTACTTTTGGATTAATTTCTTTACTCTTCTTTTTGCATTTTTTGTTAATTTATGCGTGTTTTAGATATGGGCGATCCAGTGTGGGATGTCGCTATTTTATGAGATGGCGTACGAGAACTGTAGAGGCAGGTACATGATATACAGTGGGAGTTAGCCGTTGTCAGAGTAAGGATGTTGCGGGAGATCTACAGGATAAGAAGGGCGCTGCTGCTGCTTGTCGAAGATGCGGCTGGCGATAATAATAATAATAATGAAAAATCTATTAATAATAATTAGATTATTTTGTTTCTTCTTTCTTTCTAAGTCTGTATATGTATTTTTATTTGTTTAAGTTTAGTTAAAAAATTATGTTTGATCAACTTTGACCGTTTTAATTTATATTTAAGTTTCATTCTATCTATTATCTTCTCAACAAACATGTCGACGATTGTACGTAAGGAGTAATTTTAAATCCAGTAGCAATAGCAAGATTTAAGATTTATCTGTTGGATTTTAGGCAGGGGCTGATTTATGTTGTTCCAAATAGATTACTCATATGTTGTAACAGATAACTAGTCTGTTTCAACAGATAACTCCCCCCATCTCACAAATTATCCTACCCGTCCCAAGATGACACATTGATTAAGAAAAATAATTAATAACATGCCTAGTTTATCATAATACACCTATTAAATGATGTTTACATTTTAATTTGAAGAAAAAGTGATTAATGCAAAGGTTAAAACATGAAAAAAATTTATCTCTTCTTGATTAATAAAAATAGACAAGTAAAATGAGAAATCAAATTAGAAAATATGGTATCGGTAATTTGAGACGGAGGGAGTATTTAATTTTTATTCTGTCTATTATATTCTCAACAAACATGTCGACTATTGGACGTAAGAAATAATTTTGAATCAAGTAGCAATAGCAAAACATATTGGTTATCTGTTGGGTTTGTGGCAGGGGCTGATTTGTGTTGTTCCAAATAGATTAATCAGTCTGATGCAACAGATAATCAGTCGGATGCAACAGATAATCAATTTGATGCAACAGATAATCAGTCTGATGCAACAGATAATCAGTTTGATGTAACAGATATATCTTCTGTTGCAACAAATTACTCATCTGATGCACCAGATGAGTGATCTATTTAAATTTTAGGCACTTATATTGGATTCATGATCTGCTTCTATCCATTGTGGAAAAAAACAGCAGTAACTTTGTAACCCAGATGACAAATTCGACTAAAAATTATAATTTGACTTACCAATGAAGTAATGTCAAAGTGAAAAGTGGTGATGTTCAAAACAAAATTTAACCTAAGAAATTGGTAAAATAGCAATAGTAGCGGTAACAACAACAACAATGGTCGACAAGAAGAAGATGAAGTAAAAGATGATGATAATGAAGCAGAAGATGATGAATAAAGCAGAAATAGAAACAATGAACAACAAAAGTCGTGAAGAGAGAAAAAACAATAACGGATGAGAAGAGAGAGAAATGCGCCATTTTTCCTCTATTTTCTGTTATATTAACTAACATTTGGATCAAAGTATAAATTTAAAAACATGTGGGTTATTTTCAAACTTCTCCAACTTTCTTAATTCATAATAAAGTAATTGTCACCTCCACCTAATAATTAAGACTTTTGTCACCTACACCTCATTTTAAAACTCTTTTGTCACCTATAGCCCAAATCCCTTTCTAACTAAGGTGATTTTGCATTGTCCTTTTATATTTATCTATAAAATTAATTTAAAATGACTTGAAAAATAGAATTGATAACGAATTTTTAAATAATCATTTAGTTTGTTAATATTGACGATGAAGTATTTGAAAGTATACCTATTGATGTTATAGTTGATCGTTTTTATGATAAGTCGTCGAGTATAATTGGAATGATAATGCTTTTGCTTATACAAATTTTAAGTAGTTCACTTCTTTTTTTAATATATGTGGAGTATAATTGCTCCTTAGTTTAGTGCACTAGGCGACCCTCTTTTAATTTATCGATTATTATATATTAGCTTAAGGTCGTTGCCCTGTCTTAGAATTCAAAAACCCCAAACCTCAAATTCTGGCTCCGCTTCTTCCTTAAATGCCCCATTTGTACTAAAACACACGCTAATAGAATCCACCTAATCCGACTCGAGCCTTAAAAAAAGACGCAAATAAATATACCCCCTTCAGTTCTGTTAGTCAAATTATCCCAATGAGATTAAGCCACTGGATATTTATCGGTGCATAGCTCATAAAAAATTGCTCACCATCAGTACGACACATAAAGAAATATACCCCTCTCTCAGTTTATGAATCTGCATTAGTGCAAAGCTAAAAATGACACTTGACGATAAAATGCAATAGATTAGACCCATTGGATATTTCTCTGGATGATTGAGTTAAGAAGTCTCCCTATGTGTCAATCGTGACACTATCTTTTCATTCATATGTCTTTATATGCATTTTAGATCTACATGAAAAAAAATTACCAATTTATTTGCTCAGAAAACCTATTCACTAATTCTAGAATCTAGATGCACATAGAGTTGCATACCAAAATTTAAAATTTGAATATAACTGAATACGAGCAGAGTTTGTTTTTTCTAGTTCTATGCTTCTACGTTATCCTATTTCGTTTTACTTTTTGTTTATTTATAAATAACCTACCAGTATTGCACGTTGAAAGAGAAGTATTTTTGTTCGTTGGAAAAATTTAACCAACAGAATTGAGGAAGTGATATATTTATTTGTGTATTTTTTGAGGGTTAAATCAGGCGAATTAGATTAAAGTGTGATTTATTTTTGAGAAAATTACTTTAAACTACAACTTAAGCTTCTATTATTACATAAAATTTCAACTATCAAAAGTAATTATGAAAATTCCTTTTGGACACTTTCTCTCTCCAAATTTCATATAGATATCTCACCTACCCATTTCTTATGCTTAATCTCCTCAAAGAGTGTCTAAAATCAAGGAACCTCAATCAAGCAATTTTTAAATTTTGAATTTACAAACGTGCTCTTCTTAAATTGCTCAATAACATCAACAAACACCCTTTTTCCAACGGACCTTTGCTGGTAAACCACCAGCGACGCAACTCCCTTTACCAGTCATATCCACCACAATCAAACAAACCTCCATCAACCTCTGCCGGTGAACCACGCCATCGGCGCCCCCTCCAATTCCTTCTATCTCTCAACCGCCGGCTAAACCTCCTCTCCCTTCTTCATCCCCTTCAAAACAATATTCGACACTTGCTGGTAAAATCACTCTGGGGATTTCACCGGACAACTGATTTCCGCAACATTAAAGATTCATTAAAGATTTCGGTCACTTTTTGGTAGTAGCTTAAAAAAGGTAGTCGGTGAATTTTTAAGGAAGGAAAAAAATACATCACGACTTCGTTTCTTCAAGGTATAGTGCTTGTGTATCTAAATCTGTTTATTTTTTTCAATTTTCTTATTCCAATTTATAGCCATAAAGTATCAGTTTTTGTTACTTTAACCCTAATACATATCGTGGCTTTGTATAGGACTGGGATAAATTGTTTGAGATATGTTATTATCTCAGTTCATATATATAATTGGTACATATTGAGTTATGTATATGTATGACACTGTTAGTTGTATTAGGTTTTATTTCAACCCATATGCATAGCTATTGTATGTATCATAGTTGCAATCACTTCAATTATAGTTATGTATTTTAGTTGGGGGTTCCCTGTAGGCTTGATGTTATTTCACTTATGATACATGACTAAGCTATGTATAAGATTGGTATAAATGATGTTATGTTAAATCTGATACATAGCATACCTATGTATATGAATACATTTTTTTATATATACATGATGACATGTCATTCCTGATACATAACTGTATTGTGTATAAGAATGAAATAATTCAAGTTAATGCAAATCAAATACATACAATAGGTATGTATATTTGGCTTATTTATGAACAATTTTGATTATTTTGTACCTTCAATGATTAAGTTTGATTTTAGATTCAACTAATATTGATATGCAATTTTTGTGATTACAGGGAATGATAGAAAATAGAGCTTAAAAATTTTTTTAAAAGAAAGGATTCGAAAAACAGAGCGTCAATGATCGGAAGGGAGATATTTTGATCCTGCTAATTAATTTGTTGTTTCAAATTTTTAAATTGAAAAGTTGTAACTTAATTTAAGGAATTCATTAATTACACTTTAATAAATAAGGCGGTAATTGGGGACTATAATAAAGAAAGATGTAGTTTTTCTAACAAATCAATAAAATTGTTAGTTTAGATACATTAGTTACTGACGTATATCATCGTTAACTTATTTATATGAATACTTAAAGTTTAGGAAAGATAAATTTAAATGAAAAAAAAAAGAGAGAGGGTAATTTAGTAGCAAATCAATGAGATTTATGTTATTTCTCCTTTATTTTTAAAAAATGGGCAATTTAACATTGATTTGAGTTTTTCTATTAGAGGAAGAGTACATTTGAAAAGTTTCTTAACAGTGAATATGATCCCAAAAGTATGATATTGGGGTAAATTTGACCCCAAAGTATGACAAATAATATATTTACCAATTTTTTAAAATAGAGGGGTAAATTTTGCCCCAAATTATGACAACTAAGGTAAATTTAACTGCAAAATATGACGAAGAATATATTTGACTAATATTATTAAATTACGGGGTAAATTTGACCATTTTTCCTTTTCTATAACTTGTCTTCCTCCCCCCTCCCCCTCAAAACCCTACATTTAATTCGTGGCTAATATGCCGCTTGAGCACTCAAACGTAACTGTCTCTTTGTCAATCTGACTTCAAATAAGATTAATGATGAATAATGTTATTCAGTTACAAAGTTATTTATCGCTAATATATTTTTTTTAGTACTAAATATAAATAGTATTTACAATGATCACTGGAAAACAAAAACTTCTTTTTTAAGCGCTTGACCGGAAACATTGTAACCTCTAATTGATTGTTGGGTTCTAAAAAATCTTTAATCATCCCCCTAAAAATATAGTGGATAAGAAAGATCATAAGAATGAAGTGGTCATAATACAAAGATTTGCCAGCTGTAATATGTATGTATTTTATTTAGTTATAATTCTAGTAATGCAATTAATTATATTTAAAAGAAATGACAATGACCTGAAAGGCTATTTTCTCTTTAGGACCTACACACCCAACAACACGTAGAAACATTCAATTAGGGCTTCTCTCTTAGCATTAAATTCCTTTCTTTTTCTAACCAAAAAAAAATAAAAAATTCCTTTCTTTTGCCAAATGATTCATCCTATCTTATTTGGTGAAAACGAGACAAAGATGGTTATAATTATCATCTCTCCTAAGTTTTAGATTAGTTAGAACAAATATAAGTTGGGCGTGCAAAGAGACGATGATTTATGAGAATTTTGTGGTAAAGAACACTCACTTAACTCCACTCCCTCCGTTCATCCTTATGCTTTTTTATTTTGATATGTCAAATCATATTTGTCGGTTTATAAAATTAACGAATAATTTATTTTTATTTATTTTACCTTGGTATTAATTGTTATATTCAAATGATGATATAGTAAAATCAATTAAAAGTGGATAAATATTTATGCACAGAGGGAGTACTGATTATAGTAAGGGTGTGTTTGATACGAAGGAAAATGTTTTCTTGAAAAACAAGTTGATTTCTTACTTGTTTTTCTATGTTTGGTTGGTGGATGAAAAATATTTTTCGAAAAATATTTTATAGTATTTGATTGGTGAATGAAAAAATATTTTTCAAAACATACACTCTAGTGTTTAGCTAAAACATAAAAATATATTTTAGAAAAATAATTTTTGTTCTCAAAATTACTTTTTTTAGGGTGCGTTCGATATAAAGGAGGAAAAATATTTTCTAGAAAAATAAATTATTTCTTACTTATATTCGTGTGATCGTTATGCAAATTGGATAAGTATATGTTTTCTAAAAGTATTTGTATATATTTAACAAAAATAATGAGAATTAATAGGATAAAAAGGGTGGGATAAGAAAAAAAAATTGAATTTATTTTAAAAAATAAATTAAAAATTTTAATTTTTTTTAGGAGAGTGGGTTGGTAGGTGGGGGTTGGGATTGTCAAAATAGGTAATAAGGGTGAAGTAAGAAAATAATTTTGATTTTTTAAAAAATAAATTAATTTTTTTTGGGGGGTGGGGGGTAGTAGGGGG
>NC_061113.1:146339031-146431622 GCF_002878395.1 Capsicum annuum
GGGGTAGGAGAGTGAGGGTGGGGTAAGGAAAAATTTAAAATTTTTCAAAAATTTAATTTTAAAAATTTAATTTTTTTTGAGGGGGAGGGGGAAGGAGGAGGTTGGTAGGGGGGAGGGTAGGGGATGTAAGAAAAAAGTTTGAATTTTTTAAAAAAATTTAATTTTTTTTTGGAAGGGGTTGGGGTTTGGGTTTTAGGTAGGGGGTGAGGTAAGAAAAAAATTTAAAATATTTTTTAATAGGGGTGGGAGGGGCGGGCTGAGGGTGGAGCGAGGGAGGGAGATTGACGGTCGGAATAGGGATGAATGATTTTGAGAGTAGTATGAATATTTCAACTTAAGAGTGAGGTTGAAAGAGAGTTTTGAAAAATATTTTTCTAACTTATTCAATAGAATTCATTTTCCTTAGAATTGAGGAAAATAAGTTGATTTGGAAAACATTTTCCAAAACCTTTAAGCCAATTCAATATGAGAAAATTGAAAAATATTTTCTTGAAAATGTTTTCCTTAATAACAAACACACCCTAAATGTACAATACGAGTATCTATAAATTGCATATTGCCTTTCGCTCACTATTTTATAAATTTAAAAGTGACATTTATTTTTTCTCTTTGAAAACTTTTCTGAGTCATAAATATAAATTACCACAATTTTTAAGTACAAATGTTCAATGACCTTGCCGACGAAAAAAATAAGTTACATATTTTTTTATTACAAAAAACACAAATATATAAAAATTTATTAAAATTTTAATAAACATTAATTTTGAATCAATTATTTTTAAAGTGTAAGGTGAAAAAACATTTAAAAACTCATACTATATGGATTCTAGTATCAAATTTAGATGGGAAGGTGAGTTATTATTATAGCAGAGGATGTGAGTTGTTTGGTGATTTAAAAAAGAGAAAAGATATCATTTTCCCTCCGAACTTGTCCGCTCAACTTACTTTAATATTTAATCTAAATTTTCATTTATTTACCCCCTTAACATCTTTAAAGTATATTATTTTCACCCCTCAACCCACCCACCTCCCCATTTCTTCATCTTCTTTGTACCTCACCACCCCTTATTCCATTACTTCAAATCTTTTACTTTTATCTCCATTAGTTCTGATAGCTGAACCAACCCCCAATACAGAAATAAGACACAAACACAAGAGAAACCGAGAGCTCAACAAGAATACTCTCTCGGCAGTAGCTAAAACACAAGAAAGCCGAGAATACCAAGGGGATCACTAGGTGTATTTCTACACCAAAACAGTAGCGATAACACGTGATGAATACAATATAACAAGAACAACAACAAGGGATAACAACAACCCACGGTTTTCACTAGAACAACAACAAACAATTACAAGAATGAAAGGGATAGGTAGTGAGACATTAACCCTTACAAGAACTAAGAACCTAGGTGTATCTTAAACCCTAATACCCTTAACTATTGTAAAAGCAACACCAACACTCTTACCATGACACAAGAGGGCGTGGACCACTCAAGCAACAAGGTTTCTAACAATGTTTCGCAATACTAGTGATTCCACACTAGCATCACCCTCATTTCAGTTTGGTGGCTATTTCAAGCCCTACAACTAAGGTATTACACTCCTCATGCTAGAGAGAGTTTGGTTCAAGTGTCACAACTTTCAATATCAATAAACAACTAAAGAACTAAAGACCTAAAACTAGTCTATTTATAGACTTATTACAAACATAAGTGAAATTTCTCAAATGCCCTTAATGAAGGGGAGACAAAAGGTGCCTATGGAGTGTAGTATATTGCCCGTTCTTGGTGTTTGATTTGGTGTTCCTTTGCACTTCACTTGTACACTTGAGTCTCGGGTTCGATGCGCACTCTCATAAGTTCATCTTCGTGATTATTCTTGTATCATCCTCTCCATCATGAGAGGAATTTGCCCACAAATTCACGGCTTCACCTCGTTTAATTGGCCACTTAAAGGAAGCCACTCAAAATAGTCCGCAAGACATGGAGAACCCGCAAGATCAATAACAACATATCTCGATCGACATCTTTATTTTGAATCTTGGCTTCCTCTCCATCTTGAGCTTTACCTTCAATCTCATCCGATTCAAGTCTCCTACCATCATACAAATATTGTCGTAGACCCTATATCCTTCATGTTCCTTTCTACCATTTTCCTCTACATGGACATATTGGTTTCGGTAATGTGGAGCTTCGGTCAAGAGGGTTGGTTTAGTAAAGCAGAGCTTCGGTTGTAGAGCTTGGACGGAAGGAATTTGAATTGGTGAAAGTTGACGCCTTTGGTTAAGTGGATCTTGGATGGGAGGGTTCGGTTTTAGTATAGGCATTTGGCGTCCAAGTCCTTGTTGGACTTGATCGAATTGTGGGGAAATGGGCCTAGTTATGTCTCGATTTTGAGGGCTATTTGGAGCTTGGCTTGCGGCATTAGGTGATGGTCTTGGAGGATTGGTCATTGGAAGTAAAATGTTGGGAGTAAAAGAACGAGAGTTCCTTCGACTCTCCATTCGATTCAAACTCTCACTCATAGTTACCACATACGAGCTAATTTTTTCAAGACCCGTATTCGCCCTAGCAAGGTCACGAGACATAGTATCAAGGAGGTCCAAAATGGTACTTGTAGCATTGTGGTCCACCGTGGGTTGAGGGGATGAGGTCTCGGGTTCCATTGCTCCAAAACAGTCCACAATGTCACAAAAACAGCCAACAAAGGACACAAAAACAGTCCCAAAATATCACACACAACAACACGAACAAACGTTCAAGTCTTGATCCGCAAACAACAATACCACACAAATTAAACTCATATTGTTGTTGTAGTTGAAGTATGATGTTTTTCAAACTTGAGTTGTTCAATCTCTCTCCTTGATGATGAATTTTCGGTTTAGTGTAGGTGGACAAGGTTTGGACTCTCTTTTCAAGAGTCAAAGGCTTCCATCAACTTTTCACCGACTTGCACTAATTTGGTAAAACACCTTTTTGTAGTAGTCTTGTCTCTTTCCTCTTTTGGTTCTTCTTGTAGTAACTAAGCTTTTTGGATGCCCTTTGTTTCTTTACCACTTTGGTGTTGTCTTTAAAGTATTCCCAAGACAAACACAAAGCCTTGTCTCTATCTTCTCTTTTCAAAATTAAACAACTCCTTTTGTTGAACACCACTTCAAGAACAATATGAACAACAACAAGAACAATATGAACAACAACAACCTCTTAGTCGTCCACCCTTCAACAACACTTTGACAAGAGCCCGAATCTTCGACTTTAGAGTCAAAGGGTGTTAGTGAACAACAATCTAACACAAGAAAATAATAAGACAACAAAAACACACTGAAATCTAGACACAAATTCAGCCCAAAAAACAACAAGATACAATTTCGGCCAAGACAACAAGAATGGACAGATTTGCTTCTTTTTGGAATTTTCAGTTTTTCAACATTTATTTTTTTAATTTTTCGACTTAGAGAGCCCAAGATTGATAGTGTAGGAACACAACCAGCCTTAGCTCTGATACCAAATGATAGTGGAACCAACCCCAAATACAGAAATAAGACACAAACACAAGAGAAACCGAGAGCTCAACAAGAACACTCTCTCGGCAGTAGCTAAAACACAAGAGAACCGAGAACACACAAAGTGTATTTCTACACCAAAACAGTAGCAATAACACGTGATGAACACAATATAACAATAACAGCAACAAGAGATAACAATAACCCACGATTTTCACTAGAACAACAACAAATAATTACAAGAATGAAAGGGATAGGTAGTGAGACATTAACCCTTACAAAAACTAAGAACCTAGGTATATCTTAAACACTAAGACCCTTAACTATTGTAAAAGCAACACCAACACTCTTACCATGACACAAGAGGGCGTGGACCACTCAAGCAACATGGTTTCTAACAATGTTTTGCAATACTAGTGATTCCACACTAGCATCACCCTCATTTCAGTTTGGTGGCTATTCCAAGCCCTACAACCAAGGTATTACACTCCTCATGCTAGAGAGAGTTTTTTTCAAGTGTCACAACTTTCAATATCAATAAACAACTAAAGAACTAAAGACCTAAAACTAGTCTATTTATTGACTTATTACAAACATAAGTGAAATTTCTCAAATGCCCTTAATGAAGGGAAGACAAAAGGTGTCTATGAAGTGTAGTGTATTTCCCGTTCTTGGTGTGTGATATGATGTTCCTTTGCACTTCACTTGCACACTTTGAGTCTCGGGTTCGATGCGCACTCTCATAAGTTCATCTCCGTGATTATTCTTGTATCAACTTCAATGTTTCTCAACTCCGTATAACTATTTTTTATTTTCATATTTGTTCAAAAATTTCGAAAATTGCAACTATATTGGTTTCCATTAATTGAAAATTCGATTGGTATTTTTCTATCGAACAAGATCATCGTCAATTGCTTACGTCAATTGCTTATTAATTTTTCTCAATTCTCACGTCTTATGTTTATTGAAAATTCATCACATTCGATGAAGAATTCGATTTTGTATAGTTAAATAATTCAGTCTCACCAAATTCGATGACTTCAATTTGGCCATCTTGAGTTGAAGAATTCTGTCGTTGAAATGAAGTTGATGCCATTCTTGATTGAGTTGATGCTCATTGAGGCATTTTGTTGAATAGGTGTTGGGTTGAATTCGGATTTCGTTTAGGCATTTCATCGAATAAGTGGTGGTTCTCAACATTTTGTTCATATTTGACTCCAATGGTGAATTATTTCAAGTGTAGTGATTGAAGAAGAAACATGTTTAGGGGGGCTGAAAGAGGAGGAGGAGAGGGAGCTGTATTTGCAGGGTAAGGGTGGGGGTGATACGGGTAAAACAACGGAAACACGAAACAACTCCAAAATAGTCCACTAATCTTAAGGATTTGAGGACTAAGATGGAGACCACTCTCTGATTCACTACAACAATAACAATACGAGATAACAACGGTTCATTTGACATCAAAAACAGAAGCAACACAATGATAACAAGATGAACTTAATGAGAACAAATTTCGCATTCAAGAAGGACACAAAACAGTCCACTATAAATCTACAAAGTGCAATAAGATAAAGATAGATAGATAGACCAAATGAGGGAATAATATTAACAACCCAAGAATTGTTACACCCTTGGACCTTTAATACTACACACAACACTAAGCTATCTCTTACGTAGGCACAAGAGAGATCTCGCTCTCCCAAAGACCAACTTTTCCAAGATTGAATCCAACACGAGTGATTCCATACTCAAGTTGATTTCCCTAGTTACAATTTCAGATTTGTGCCTCAAGGAGAGAGGACTTGTCTTTCAATGTTATACAACATTCATCATCATCAAAATCTAATGAATGAATCCCTAGAAGGTTATATTTATAGTGTATTACAAGAATTGTGTGAAATGTCCAAAATGACCCCTTAGTCAAAGTCTTTAAGTGTGCTCCCTTGGAGTGCATTGTATGGACTGATTTTGGAGCCTAGTTAGGCCTTCCTTTGTACTTCACGTGTACACTCCAAGTCTCGGGTTCATTTACTCTCACACTCACCCACCTCTGTGGTCATACCCGTATCATCCTTCCCTTCTTGAAAAGGATTCAACCTCGAATCCGTACCTTACAAAATCAAAAGAAAACAAACAAGCACACATCCTCATGACATGAGGGGTTAGGGTTAGCAAAAATAACACATCACATGCCATGCCAAGGTGGGACAAACTTGGAGTATACCCACGGGTCCTTTGTGTTGAACATGAAAACCTTAGTACAAATGGCACAAAGAAAGAGGTCATCATTAAAAAAAGAGACAAGGAAGAACCTTGCCTTCCTTTATTAGCACCCACAATCAAACATTGCTTGCCGTATTGACCAAGCATCAAGTAGGAAGTGTAGAAATTCCCACATTCCCGGAAGGTGCCAGGTCAAATGGGAGAAGTATCCAAGGGTCTAAGCCGAGGTTAGCCCCTTCTTCCCCTAGAATTTCACTCCCACAACCACGTATGACATTTGCCTTTAAGAGAATACTAACATTCAAGAATAGAGAGACATGACCTAGAAGTCCTACCTCAAAAAGACATGCCATTATTTATAATATTTCCATACACATGATCGCTATGAACAAAACTACTAGCAAGGCTTTTACCACAAGATGTTCAAAGAGTCACGTGCACTATCAAGATCAACTCTATAAACACCATCACTAACTTGATATTTTTTAAGAACGCCACACATATGCTCAAGTAGTGGAATACATTCATGAGTAAATTGATTTTCATTCATAGCCTCACTAGTTGCTGGCAACTCACATACCAACGTAGACTCACCTTGGTTCGCACAAGGGTCAACTAGTGTGTGAGTACTCTTTTCAATTGGTAATAGAACCTTGTTCAAGTTATAAGGGCTAGCACTAGATGGACATAAATCATTCGTATAAGAAGAATCAATTTCGTCATCTAAAGGATCAACTAGTGCTTGCGTACTTACAACAAGAGTTTGGTCCTCAGGTAACCTAACATCACCAAGAGTATCACCATAGGGAGACTCAAATACCTCTACTCTAGGTAAATTCGCAACTATATCCAATTGGTTACTACTAGCCACAACACAACATTCTAAGTTCATAGGAGTGTAGGGAATAGTGTTTTTACCTCGTAGCTCACATGAACTACGACCTTCCTCTTGATGTGTGTTCGGGAAGCCCATTTTCTCCCTTTGACCTATCATACGATCCAACCTTTCATTTGTCATAACTAGGTCTTGGGACATAGTGCCAAGGTAAGCTAAAATGACATGGTGGCATTGTTGTCCATAGGTTGAGAGGTGGAAGCCGCGAATTTCCTGGTAATTGTACCTAAAAAAAAAAAGAAAAGAACACCTACAAAACAAAACACAAGTTAGTTCGAAACAACCTCACCACACTCTCACACACTTGATCGTCTCACACTTGGTTTCACAAATGTTGAAAGACGACTTGTACTTCGCGAGTGATTGAGGGTCAAGTCTACTCTTGCCCGAAATAGATTTTCGTTTGAGTTGACTCAAGAAAAATTTGTCACGGACTAGAACCAATAAGATACAACGATTTCACAAAAGAGAAAAGCACACAACAAATGCGTAACACGAATGAACGAACACAAAAACTAACTAACAATCTAGTAGATAAGTACTAGTTTGCCAATTAGTATTGGAACCAACGAAATTGAAACTAAGAAACAACAAACGAAAACTAAGAAATCTAAAATTTGAGCTTAAATATGTTGCGTGAACAGTAAAACATGATGATGTGGCAACCACGTATTGGTCTCGGTTGCACACAACTTTTGTTGTCCAATTTCAAGTCTTGGTCAATTTTTCAATTTGGACTTTTGTGGAACTTGTTCAATGGAGGGAAACACAAAGTAGTCTTTAGAGCTTCTTTTTAAATTAAAATTTCAAGACTCAAAGTCTTGTACTAGACTTGTACTCCTCCTTAAAACATGGATTCTTGTTTTATGGGAAAGTGGTTGAGATGTGATTGACTTGTTGGTGAGTGATGGTAAGTCTTTCAAGACTAACAAAGTTCTTACACTTTTTCCTTCACCTCTTTGGATCTAACTTTCACTTTATTTTAACAAGGTATGAAGGTTTGGAAGAACATCAAGAACACTTCAACAATCACCAAGAAAATCAACAACAATCTCCTAAGTACAACAACAAGGTCAACTACAAGCTTCCAACAAACGGCCAAGTCCTTTAGTGTGGTGTTGGTCTTAACAAGAGGTGAAGATTGTGATGAACAATAAGAATACAAGAAATTTTCAAGAATAATAACAACACCAACAACGTCCAGCCCAAGTCCACAAGAAAGGTCACCACACGGCCAAGAACAATAACATCAATACACGGCCATTAATTTATCACAACAACAATCTCAACAATTCCAGCTCAAATCAAGATATAGACTCAATGTGTTAGTGATGAAAAAAAACTAACACTTAGAGACAACAAAGACAAGTAAAAATCTCGGCCAAGACACAACAAAAACACAATTTTTGGCCAAGAACACAAAATGGACAGATTGCTCTCTTTTCTGGAATTTTCAGTTTTCAACTTTTTTTTTGTAGTTTTCAAGTCTCAAGCCCAAAATTGATCTTGTTAGAACAAAATCAACGATGGCTTTGATACCAAATGATTCGGGTAAAACAACGAAAACACGAAACAACTCCAAAACAGTCCACTAATCTTAAGGATTTGAGGACTAAGATGGAAACCACTTCGGATTCACTGCAACAACAACAATACAAGATAACAACGGTGCATTTGACATAAAAAACAGCAGCAACACAATGATAACAAGATGAACACAATGAGAACAAATTTTGCATTCAAGAAGGACACAAAACAGTCCACTATAAATCTACAAAGTGCAATAAGATAAAGATAGATAGATAGACCAAATGAGGGAATAATATTAACAACCCAAGAATTGTTACACCCTTGGACCTTTAATACTACACACAACACTAACCTATCTCCTACGTAGGCACAAGAGGGATCTCAATCTCCCAAGGACCAATGTTTCCAAGCTTGAATCCAACACGAGTGATTCCACACTCAAGTTGATTTTCCTAGTTACAATTTCAGATTTGTGCCTCAAGGAGAGAGAACTTGTCTTTCAATGTTATACAACATTCATTATCATCAAAATCTAATGAATGAATCCCTTGAAGGTTGTATTTATAGTGTATTAATGACCCCTTAGTCAAAGTCTTCAAGTGTGCTCCCTTGGAGTGCATTGTATGGACTGATTTTGGAGCCTAGTTAGGCCTTCGCTTGCACTTCACGTGTACACTCCAAGTCTCGGGTTCATTCACTCTCGCACTCACCCACCTCTGTGGTCGTACCCGTATTAGGGGGTGAGGGATGGAAGAGGAGAAATGTAAAGAAGGGCGGGGTGGGCGGGTGGGGTGGGGTGTGAAGATGAAAGAAAATGGGGGTGAGGGATGCCTTTTTTATTTAATATATATATATATATATATATATATATATTATAATATATATATATATATATACATAATAATGTGTGGGGATTAATTTTTTTTAGAAAAATAGTAATTTTTTACGTGGCTCAGACGTGGTATTGACGTGATGTTGATGTGTAGGCAAGTGTAGTATACTCTCTGTTGTGAGAGTGATATTCAGTTTTGAGGGATGAAAATAATATACTTTAAAGATGTTAAACGGATAAATAAATGAAAGTTAGTTTAAGTGTTAAAGTAAGTTGAGTGGATAAGTTCGGAGCGAAAATGATGTCTTTTTTCTTAAAAAAAAAAAAAAAAAACAGGTTTCTTAATCTGAACTAGTTATAGGTGTAAAACAAAAAGGGAGGTCGTGCTAGTATGTGGTTATTTCCGCTTTAAATAATTGATGGCCGACTCCAACTTCCCTCTTGCATGCTTCACCTTTACCTGTTTCTTCTCTTCACAACAAACAATTTTGTTAACAGACTCCCATAAAAAAGAACAAAAGACATATCTATATAGGATATATATTTTTGGACAAGAAAGAAAATCAAGTGTTCCAAGTCATATATGAGTTTGGACTTGTTGGTTGACAAGCTTTTCCTACACGCCAGGCCAGACTTTTCTTTCTCTCTCTCACACATAGACACACAGACACGAGAAGAGTAGAAGAAAATGAAGGAGGGTGTTCATAGTTATATTGCTATTACAGGAATACTTTGCGTTAAAGTAAATGTCTCCACGAATTTCTTCTACACAATTTCTTGCTAGGTTTGTATATCTTACTTAATTTTGTTTTTTTTTTTGTTTCACACCATACAGGATAACTTTATGATCAAAGTGTTTGAAAATGATAAGTTTTCTATTTTTGTTTTGCCCCTCTAAAGTGTTTTTTTTTTTTTTTTTGTAAAAAGGTATGTCTTGTCTTGTTAATGAAGCCATTCTTAGCTGACACTGAGCTGCTGTTTTATCTCTTCTGTGGTAAGTGCAAGTAGATCCTTGTAGATTACTAAATTCAATTTTCATCCAAAATTAGCTGAAATTGATATTCTGAGACTTTGGTTACAAGTTTCTATAATAATACTCACCATTTATTATTCTTTTCACTTTGGATTTTGGGCTTATGGTTTCCATTTGTATTTTCTTGGATCTATTCTATTCCTACTCTTTAATGAAAGATTAGCTACTTCTTTTGATCCTTTCGGTTCTAAAACTTATGGACTTGGTTCTTGTAGACATTAAGCTAGCGTTTGACCATACATTTTTGGATCTGATTTTGAGAATTTATCTTCAAATATTTTTTATTTGGCCATGAAATTTGATCAGAAGTTACCCGTTTTTTGGGTTGTTGGGATTTCCACTCACAAAACTTTTTAATTTTTTCCAAGTAAAATAAAATGCATGTCCGGACACAACTTCGAAAACCCCAATGTTCAAGTTCAAAATATATGGCTAAACGGAAGCTAAGTTTCATCTGTCAACGAATCAATAATTCTTCGAATTGAATTATTGCGAGCCATTTGGCTGATCATTTTGAACGGTATAACATAATCAAAGTCCCTATGATTTGTATTTGCTTTTGCTAAGAAAAGAGAAACAAGTAGAAGGAATGATGTGAGACATTTCATAGTAGTATTTGACCTACTTTCATACACTTGTTGTTGTTCAGATTCAAATGGTTTCTTATTCTCTACCACGTCGTTTGCAGTTTTGGTTACTGCTAGCTAACAGGAGTGACATGAGTAGTCAAATGGGCACTACAGTTCGGTTTGTTAGATGTCCCAAATGCCAATTGGTTCTTCCCGAGTTAGCAGACATTCCTGTCTACAAATGTGGGGGATGTGGCACAATTCTCCAAGGTGATTTTTCTTTCCAAATATATTTACAATTTCGTTTGTTAAGGACAGTGCAGCGCACTAAGTTGCCATCATGTGCTTGTCCATGACATTGGGTTAACTTGCAAGAGACTGGTTCCACGGTTCGAACTCTTACATTGCTCCATGGTTTCCATTCTATGTTAATACATGTAGGGTGTTGGACGAAAAAGAAAAACCAACAAAAAAGATCTAGTGCGTGTATTCACCTGCCTCTTCCTTTTTCTTTTTCTTGGCGAAGGGAGGGTGTTGGGTTTGCATTAGGCTTGTTAAAGGACGTGGATTAAGCTCTTTCCTTTGATGGGTAGCTCTTATTCGTACAGCTTTACTTCAGTTCTGTGCTTAAGAACATATTTTGTTAAATTAAAAAAATGAACAGTAACAGTTATTGGTGGCATCAACTGTCTGGAGATCCTTTGCATTTGAGATTAGAGATTTATGGGTAATCTAGTACGCCAGAAGAATAAGATAACAAATTTTTACATGTGATTAATTCTCGAAAAAGGGGGGAAAAGTTTACCTTAGTGATTGTGGTTTAAGTTGAAATAACTCACAAATTTTATCTTGGTTGCAGCTAAGAATAGGAAAAGGGTTCCTATAAAGAAGAATGTACTTGATCAGAATGAAATAAGCAGTGCAAGTGAAGAAGCTTGTCCTCCTTCAAAAGGAGATTCTTCACTGGACGAAGGGAAGAAGTCAGATCAAGGGGGCACTGAAGACTGTAACAAGGAGTTACCTCGACAGTTAAATTCCACCGATGAACTTCCAAGCTCTTCTGGTCTTAGCTGTCTTGAGAATGAAGATCCTGTTTCCATATCTGCTGCATGTAAAGGAGATGAACACAGTTGTTCTTTGGAAAAAAAGACAGAACAATATGAAAATGGATCTCGGGATCACCACCAATTTTCAAGAGGAGAAAACTTCTCCAATAGACTTTCTAGCTCAGATCAACTTACATGTCCTGAATTTGGAAGTCCAGTTGTTGGAGGCAAAGAAGATGCCGAAGGTTCAGCGATTGGAGAGAGGGAGAAACTGGAGCTGGATAAAGACACTGGATGTCCAACCCTTGAAACTGAACAAGATATCAAAGGTTTAGCCTTTGAAGTGACGGAACAAATGGATGAAGACAACTTCCTTGTGGATGACAGCACTGTAAATGATCAAAATGAAAGTGGAGTTGATCATAAGAGTAACTCCCTTGATGAGAATTCTACTTACTCTGGAGGCGTCATTCACAGAGCCGAAGTATCTACTGGAAGTGGGTCACGTGAAGATGGTATTGAAAATAAATCTCTTGTGGAACAAATCATTGGAAGGGACCAAAACGATATCCAAGGTCACAATGCAGAATCTTCTGGAAACGTAAGATATGCCAAGGAAACCGCTTTATCTACTGAGTTAGTCTGTGACTTTGAGAAGCAGTCATCTGTAAACTCTGAGATGTACCAAAGTATTTTGAATGGAAGTATCATATCAGATGCTTTGATGTCTACTGACCATGAGCAGTTTGAGCAATTTCATAAAGAGGTTCCCTCAGGTTTTGACCGTATAAGCTCTATGGATACATTTGAAAACCTACCGCTAAATCTTTGTCGATCTGAGCCTCCTGTTAATCTCAGAAATATGATCAGATCTCCTACACACAAAAGTTACTATGCCTATGATGGCAGCGCATCTTCATGTGATGGGGATGATCATATACCTGATCAGTACCATCACCAACTCATAAGAAAGTTTAAGGAAGCATACCCTGTTAGCCCCAGTGAGTTTCTTTTGGATGGTAGAATCCGAGTAAACCACACAATGAGCGGTGAGTCAAAGATTGTGCAGCCAGCAATGAACTTTTCCACAGCATTACCAGGAAGGAGTCATCAAGCTACAAAAGGCGGCAACTGGAGTCATGAGGAATGGCCTCAGTCTAGAAAACGTGGTCAGGCTCAGGTCTCTGGAGGTAGAATGACATCGGACAAGGATGAGCACGCCACATCATTTCCATTTATTTCAACAGGTTCGCATGCAGGACATAAACATGGAAACCCTTCAAATTATCGGAAAAATGTGACCCACCGTTCTAGTCACCTTCCACCCAGAATGCCCTCAGATTCAGAACCAGACAAAATACAACTGTTGAGAATGGTGTATGAACTTGAAGATCAATTGCGCCAGACACGCATTACTAAAAGGATGGCTAATGGACGGTTTTCTGCAGAGATCATGAGGGATGAAGAGTATAACCCCTCGTATTATGATCAGTTTGTGGAAGATGGTAAAGTAAGTGGTGATTTAAACTATTCTAGATATCCTGTAAGATGCAGTCATGGAAAAGGCTGTCCGCAACGTAAAAGCTCAAGAATAGCATTTTCTGCGGAGGCTTCACATTACAGGCACCAAGCAGATTGCCTGGGTTCACATTGCTCCCCTCAGGTCCGGCATTTCTCAGCGCAGCTGCATCCTTTAGTTTACAAAGGCCGTGGGGTTGCCTATTCCAGCTGTAACTGTTGCAACCACCTCCAGTCTGATTCTTCAAGTCCTCAGCATTACTCAAGCTCTGAGTATTCTCGATGGGAGCGTGAGACAAAATCTGATGATAGGAGGCACAAAGATCATGAGATGAAAAAACTGTCTCTGCGAGAAAAATACTCAAAAATGCGGCATCTCCGATCAGTAGCTGGTGGAGCACCGATAATTTCTTGTTACTACTGCAATGAACTTCTACAGCTTCCAGCAGACTTTCTTCTTTTCAAAAGGAGATACCATCAGCTTAGATGCAATGCTTGTAGAAAGGTTCTGAAGTTTTCTCTCCACAAGCAGATGCATGTAGTCCCATTCTTTGCAGAGGCTTTAGCTCCTCCACCAAGTGAGGTTGATGACAACACTGGTGTCACTGATCAACAGAATCTGGCATATGAATATCATCTTAATTCTTGTCCCCGTACTGAACGAGTATCGTGTTCTGATGATTTGGGACCATCTTTCGGTAGAAGCTTCTCTACTGAAGAGGAGTCTTCACTAGCTCCAATTCAACCTCTTGGAAGGACGACTTTCAACAGAGAGACATCCTCTAGTAGTTCTTCTGCCCCCACAAAAGATAGAAAAATGAAATCTGTTATGAGGGAACCTCCTTACATGGGGACCTTTGGATCACCAGGGCCTTCAGCTAAGATGTCTAAGTGGGGAAAAACATCTTCAGAAATTGAGGAATTACGACCAAACGGAGGCTCTCCTCTTCATCGTCTTATGGGTTATTCTTCGCCAAGTGAAGTGATACAGTGGTGACTGGCTCAACATCCAAGAAATGAAGCAAGGATCAAAAAGAAAGAGGCACAGGTCATTAGGCAACAGTGCAAAAGATCCGTCATTTTTTGGTAGATACTTGGCATAAAAGGGATTTTCTTGGAACAGGTTTCTTTGTGATATCAGGTATGATGTTGAAACACAACCAACCATTCAGGCGCTCATCCGTCTGCATATCCCTGAGTATCATTTTTCTTATAATTTTTCACTTTCCACACTATGTACAGGTAAATCAAATTGGCAGCTTCAGGTTGCATAGGGAAAATTGAGGTGTTCATGATAGAGGAGTCCAGTAATTTTGAATTTCCAGTTACTTGTGTGATAAGAATATATGTATACTAGATATCGAAATCTTTTTATCTCAATTTATGTGGTATAAATAAAATTTGAAAAGTTGCTAAATTTTTTTGTATATTTTTAAATACTAGTTTAGGTGTACGCGCTTTGCGCGTATCTCATTTTAGTGAGTTCAAACATTACATTAAATAGGATATTTGTTTAAATAATAAAGATGAATATAATAATTAAATTTAATATTTTTTGAGTATGTAAAGATGAAGAATTTATTTATTAAACCTAATTTTTACCAAAAATATTTTTAAAAGCCAATCGATATTCATCTACTACCTGTAATTTGCAACAAAATAATACAATAATAGAGACATTAAAATAATACAATTAAATTTAATCTTTGCACACAATTTTTTTTTCCAAAGTCGTTCGACACTCATCTACCATCTGTAAACAATAACAAAATAATACGATAATAGAGATATCAAAATAATGCAACTAAATCTAACATTTACATAAAAAAATTCCTCAAAGCTGACCAACATTTATCTATCACCTGTAAATTATATCAAAATAATACAATTAAACTTAAATCTTACACACAAAAATTTCCCAAAGCCGATCGAGATTCAGCTACGAATAGTAATCTACCACAAAATAACAAACCATTAGAGATATTATGATAATACAATTAAACCTAATCTTTACAAAAAAAAAAAAAATCAAAACCGACCCACATTCATCTAGCATCTATAAATTAACATAAAATAATAAGATAATAAAGATATCAAAACAATACAATTAAACCTAACTTTTACATAAGAAATTCTTCAAAGACAACCGACATATACACACACATGTTGAATTCTATTAGGAGTGTGTAAGAACCGAACCGACCGATAAACTGAATCGATAAAAATGGTATAGGGTTATTGGGTTAATGATTATTTATTGATTTTATAAATAAATATATATATATATATATATATATATATATATAGGGATAAAAAAATAACTTAGTGTATCCTTATTGGGTTATCGGTTTAACCGATTGCCTAATAAGCTAAAACCGAAACTGAACCGTTTACCCAATATATATATATATATATATATATATATATATATATATATATATATGCACTATTTATTCACATTTCAGTGATTCACAAAGTATTAACCTATTCAGGGCAACAAAGACATAATATAAAGTTTGGGTATTAGCGTATTGGAAAGCTTGAAACCTTTAGTATCTTCCAACAATTAGGATTCAGTTTTTTTCCGAACTTACATTTAATTCAGTTTGAAGATTCTTGTAAACTAAAATGCATTCGGCGTTAATTAAGATTTCATTTTTTTTATGTTAGTTGTTACTATTTCTATTTTATGAGTATTTTCTTATTGGTTAAACCAAAAATCAAACCGTTAAAATGACTAAAAACTGATAAATCGAAATCGATAACCCGAACCAATGACACATAAAACCGAACCAAACGACCGATGCATACCCCTAAATTCTATTATACTGCTAAAAACTGTGAAGAAGTTGAGGGTTGGAAAATCAAGCATTCAGCAAGCTAGACATGCAATCGAATCAAGTTAGATGAACATCAATCATATTCTCTCAATACGCAAATCGGTTTGTTTTCTAGTTTAACATACATCTCAATATTTATAGAAGTATTTCCTTAATAGAGTCCTATTTTAGGAGTATTTTTCTAATTGAATAGTAGAAATAAAAATATTAATTAATTCTCTTACCATATATTTAAGGAGTCCTATATATTTTAGGAAGTCTAGTAGAAAGAAAAATATTAATTAATTTTCCTACTATATATTTTAGGAGCCCCATATATTTTAGGAAATCTGGTTAATATAATAAAAAATAATTAAATAATAAATAAAAATAGTGAAAAGACAGTTTTGTTTTAAAAAAAGTTTTTTAACGAAGAACAAAAAATTCAAATTACTTTTCTAAAGGTCTATACTTTTAATATATTACAGATTATATATATATATATATATAAATTATAGATATAACTTATAGGTAGATATAGATTTACGGTATAAAAAATTCAAACTTAACTACTCAAAACCCCAAACCAAATTAAAGACACAATGTTAATATACTATTTATGGTATAGAATAATTCTGAACATAAACACATCGTGGAAAGCTATATTTTACTCCTTAAATAGTCTTATTTTCTCTTACCATATAGTTTACTCGAATAGTTTTTTGAAAAAGTTTTAGTTGCCATTAATTATGATGACTTCTAATATGAAAAGGTTTTATCATAAATATATTTAATTAATTTTCAATTCTTAAATATTAAATATTAAATATTAGAAAAAATAGTGAAAAGACGATTTTATCTAAAGCAAAACTTTTAATGAAGGGCAAAAAGTTCAAATCATATTTCTAAGAGCCTTCGCACTTTTAATATATTATAGATTATAAACTATAGATATAGATTTTACGTTATTAGTTATTGATTTACAGTACTTTTATATAATTTTCAAATACTATATGCTATTCTTTTTGTCCCAATTTATGTGACACTAATGGAATATTTAAGAAAATCAATCAAATTTGTTATATTGTTTTAGATATTTAAAGTTGTTAATTATATTATGATTTATACGATTTCCTACGTAATTTTAAAGTAATATCCCTCTATCCTAATTTGTACGAAATAAATTATTAATTATTGTAATTTGTAATATGTTTTACTCATTTTCAAATATATAACAAGTTAAATAAAATAATTAAATTAAAATTTAGATAATCAATTATATTTTAAATATATTTTTAGATTTTTTATGTTGTTAGCTATTGTACTTTATAATACTTTTTTGCATTGAAGTTTACTATTTTAAGCTGTTAGCTATTGTAATTTATTATACTCTTCTTGTTCAAACTTTTGTGGCACTAATAGTCAAATCATATTTTTAAAATAATTTAAATTTTTAATTATTGTAATTTATAATACCTTTTCTTCTATTCCAATTTAAGCGACACTAGTATGATTTCAAAAGTCAATCAAATATCACGATTGAAGTAGCAAATCAAATATATCTTAAATGGCTCATAATAATTAATTAGAAGTGATATAGCAAAATTGCTATAAAAAATAGTTGTGAATTTTATTTTTTAACTATGCCTCATATAAGATGTCAAATTAATTTAAAACGCCAAGAGTTAATTTATCATTTTATGTCTATTTTACATTTTTTATTAAATATTATTAATTTTTGTAATACTTACATGACTTATAATAATTAATTAAGGGTGATATAGTAAAAACATGGTTAAAGCAGCTGAAACAGACATGCCATAAATATCTATTTTACTTTTTTTATTAAATATTATTACTTTTTTAATACATAAATGACATGTAATAGCTAATTAGGGGTGGTATATTAAAATCACGGAGCAAGCAAGCAGCTGGAAACAGGCATGACAACTGCCAGCTGCCTGCTACTCACGCTTATGTATATTAGTAATATATTTAGACTAGATATTGGTGCACGGGCCAGCACGGGCCCAATGTGCTACTTTTCAAATATTATGTGCTATTTTTTATCTCAATTATATGACGTTGGTGAAATATGTGAGAAAGTCAAGTAGATTTGTTATATATAGTTTTAGATATTTTAAACTTTTAGTTATATTATGATTACGACTTTCAACATAATTTTTAAGTAATATCCCTTTATCCTAATTAATATGACATCACTAACGATTGTAATCTATAATACTTTTTCGACCTTATAATTATTATTTTAAGTTGTTTGCTATTGTATTTATAATACTTTTCTTGTTCAAATTTTTGCGGTATTGATAGTGAATTTAGACTTTAAAAGTAATTTAAGTTCTTAATTATTGTATTTATAAGTTTTTTTCAATTTCAATTCAAGCGACACTGATATAATTTTGAGAGTAACCAAATATCATGATTGAAATAGCGAAACCGACACGTCTTGAATGACTCATAATAACTAATTAAAAGTGATAGAACAAAATTGCTATAAAAAATACTTTTGAATTTTTTTTTAAGTGAGTTTCACATAAGATGTCAAACTAATTTAAAGCATCAAGATTATCAATTTTTAAATACTTAGATAACTCATAATAATTAATTATAGGTGATAGAGTAAAATTACAGTTGAAGCAGCTGAAACAGTCATGTCACAAATGTCTATTTTACTTTATAAATGCCTATTTTATTTTTATTAAATATTATTTATTTTTTAATGAGTAAATGTCATATAATAATTAATTAAGGGTGCTATAGTAAAATCACATAGCAAGCAGGCAGCTGAACGCATGCACGTGATTTATACGACTTTCAACGTAATTTTCAAGTAATATTCTTTTATCCTAATTAATATGACAGCGATAACTATTGTAATCTATAATACTTTTTCGACGTTGTAATTTATTACTTTAAACTGTTTGCTATTGTAATTTATAATACTCTTCTTGTTCAAACTTTTGTGGTATTGATAGTGAATTTTGACTTTAAAAGTAATTTAAGTTTTTAATTATTGTAATTTATAATATATTTTTTCTATTTCAATTTAAGCGACACTGATATAATTTCGAAAGTAACGAAATATCACACTTGAAATAGCGAAACCAGCACGTCTTGAATGACTCATAATTACTTAAAAGTGATATAACAAAATTGCTATAAAAAATACTTGTAATTTTTTTTTAAGCGGGCCTCACATAAGATGTCAAATTAATTTAAAACATCAAGATTATCAATTTTTAAATACTTAGATGACTCATAATAATTAATTATAGGTGATATAGTAAAATTACAGTTGAACCAGCTGAAACAGCCATGTCATAAATGTCCATTTTACTTTATAAATATCTATTTTATTTTTTATTAAATATTACTAATTTTTTAATACATAAATGTCATATAATAATTAATTAAATATGATATAATAAAATTACGGAGCAAGCATGCAGCTAAAAGCAGGCATGTCGATCGCCAGCTGCCTGCTTCCAGCCGCCCCACTCGCGCTTATATATAGTAGTAATAATAGATTTAATTAAATATTATTAACTTATCACAATTGAAGCTGCTAAAGTAGGCATGTCATCCACAAGCTGCGTGCTTCAGCAGCATCATTCTCACGTTTTGCGTTAAAGCTGCATGTAGCTGAATTCCATATGTTAGCGCACAAAGCATTTATTGAAACTTGCTTATCAAGCTCTACCTGAAATAATTACTTGGCATATTTGGTGATGATATTACATAGATGTATAAACATGAACATGAAGCACTTCCTAGACAGCAAAAAATCTCGTAACTCAGCGATATCGAGGTCTAAACACTCAATCGATACCATTTTCATTCAGAACACTAATTTCAGTTTCTGCTAGTTCGATTTCAATGCCTTACCATCCATTTGCTGCCTTTGCGGAAAGACTGATCACTTTCTTCGTATCATTTGTTATTATGTTTTGATTGGTTATTCAACTTTGTGTGTACAAGATTGAGTTGCAGATTTCATTTCCTTTTTACCGAGTGATGTTCAACTACTACCTGCACAATGTGTAGATAGAATTATCTAGTGGCACCATTTTGTCTCGAAAGAAAAGAATCTGAACTATGATAGAAAGGGTACAGAGCTTCACCAAAATGGTGTAAACAGACAGAAAGATTACGGTGACTAATAAAGAGGTACAAAACTTCATCAAAATGGTACAATCAGACGGGAAGAGTAAGGTCACTAATGAAACTCTAGAATACTTAACACCCAATTATGGTCACTCTATGGCAAGATTAAGTTTCAACAACGTATGATCGCTTCAGTAGTTTATAACTACAGAAGTATCAATCTTAACCTCCAACTTTTCAATCTGATCCAAGAAGAGAAGAAATTGCATACACTGATATACAACTTCCTAATGGATATTGCTATTTCAGCGTCTAATGAGCATTTAATTTGACTTCATTGGAAAAGCTCAAGGCTAAAAGCCACCGAAATAATAATGGTAAGCACAAGAAACATAAGTTCCTGAAGAAAAAGAACACAAATAAAACATGCAACAAAGAAGAGCTCCCAAAGCTTCATATTCTAATATAGAAAGAGTGAAAACAGGTCAAACATTTGCAATATAGGCGTTTCGTTACTATTCAATAAGTAGAGAAACACATAGGTATATGCAAAGTCACTAAGCAACAACAATACCTTAACAAATAGTGCTCCATCATCCATCGAATACAACCACTGAGAATTAAGCCCAGTAAACAAATACAATTTTACTGCCTAAATCACGTGAATATTTCATAACCTCTAGGGGTAAATGCACTACAAACAGACTAAGAACGTAAGTAAAAGAGAAAAAAGTAAGCATATTCTAACCAGGAGAAGACAAAGAAGAAAATGGCATGAGTAGTAGAACTACCACCCATCATTCCTCTTCCAAAACACAAGCACTTAGTAATACTGTTAACCAACGTTTGGCTAATCAGAAGAAGCCCAAATGCGCCCAATCCATAGTCTGTAGAAACATCCATTCCATATTCACAATACGTCCTTTCATTATACTCATCCGGTACAACTTTCGCCTTCACAAATACAAAACACAACATTGAAAATTCCATCCTTAACTACACATAAACAAAGAACTGCCCATAAAAGGGAATTAACAACATACAGAAATAACAATTACTACTATTATGCCTCAATGGCTGAATACATCGACAACTTCAATTTGACCAAACATGCTATGAATAAGACAATTAAGATAAAAAGTAAAAAATATGAATATAAGCACACAAAATATGTAAGAGCAGCCTATAGCTGATACTTTCATCTTAATGTCTGAATGCCCCATAGGACTTGCTCATCAAATTTGATCAGTGAATTCATATCCTTCAGTGTAATTAATAAAAGCGAGAACCATTATTCTTCAAGTTCGTTCCACAATACCATGTTGAATAAAGTCAAAAGATAATATAGTAGACGACGATAAATTATGTCATAAAAATGTGGAAATTTAAATACATCACATGATAAAAGAGATCATAAGAATTGAATAACACTTTTCTATTACAAATTGGATGTTGGCGAATCTGGTATGTATAGCAGTCAAGCAAATGCTAAAATGATTTGTGAACATACAAAATTAGAAAGATTCAAAAATAATTATATTCCACAAAAGGTGCCAATAGCACATTTAGAGGAATAAAAAGGAGATGATCGCATGAGATAATTATCATAACCGCATAGCTAGGTACAGGGTTTCAGAAAACTCTAATTTTAGAGCGTCCCTAATTTGTCTTCATTGAGTAGTGGTTGTTGATGTATTATTTTCCAGTTGCCCAACCTATAATATCCTTAAACAATTAGTATTAAGATGTAACACTTTCGAATATCACGGGAGGTTTTACCTGAAACATGTCGACAAAATCTGCCATGTATGACAATGATACACATCAATAGCTGCTTCCCAATAAAATGTTTGGATGAAGAAGCCGAAAACAGGTCCCAATTTGTTGTGGAACGTCCATTTAAGAGTGTATGCAGCTCCAGGGATATCATAATTGTATGATGCAACACTTGAGCATTCCTCCAAAAGACACGAACGAATCAATGTATCAATCGGAGAACCTCTAAGAGCATTTTCAAGATCTTTACATGTCCAGAGGATCAAACCCCGTCTAGTGAAGATCAGAAACTTCTCTAACATCTCCAAATTCTAAATTCAATTCTGTAACCAAAAATTTGTCGTCAAAAAAAAGAAAAGGAACTCTCCAGAATGTTAAAATGTATTAGACAAAGCAAAACAAAAATTCGAAAAGACTGAAATAACAGATTTGATTTGAATGAACTTTGTGATCTTTGTGCACGCACTAATCACTGTGTAATCGTGGAAAATGAACCTTAAATGATAAAACAATTGAATACAATAAGGAGTCATTCATGTTTGAAAGAATAAAATTTAAGGAACATATCCCCTATATACATGTAAATCAGATGGAAGCAAGGAAATTATGCGATTTATAGCAGTTTTATAATTTAGATTCAACTTTGATATCTCATTTTTCTGTAAAGAACTTTCAAACAATTACCATCACTTAAACATTCTCGTAACACTCATACAAACTCAATAAAAGAATGTTTGAAGAAAACAGACATTAAGCATGTAAAATGTTCTAAAACGGTGTACGAAGTTACAATTTTTATATGAGATGATTACAGAAGTAAAAACGGCGGAAAGTAAAGTAAAAGGGTGTTTTGACAAACAAAAATTTTAAACTGCTTCTACTGACTAAGAAAGATAATGCCAGTCTTGTGATTCGAACAAGCGAATGCTGATTCTAAATTTATTCAAAACTTCATCATCAACATTCTCATAATGAGTTTCTACTTTCTATCAATTAAGGCAATCTCAAAAGCAAATTAGATAATTATGGAATCACTTCTCCAAACTATTTGGCAGCTTCATCCTTAGGAAACAACTTCGTGAACAGTCAAGCGTTTTGAATACAATTGAATCAATTCTAAGATTTTTTTATATCAGATTCGTAGACTGTTTTGCCATGTTTTTGGGGGAAGTCACAAGAGTTTATTCAAAAAAAAAAATGAGGTGTTTGGCTAAAGTTTTAGGCATAATTGAATGTGAAAAGAAAGAAGAATCAAATATGAGAAGAGCTGACGAAGATGCAAAAGGAGTTGTTCTTTGCCAATATGATGAGCAAATAGTGTCAAACAGTGCTAGCAAAAACATCAAGAAAACATAAATATATATTAAGTTAAAGAAGAGCTTTAGAAATGATTTCATCATATACTATTATAAGTAGATTGATCATCATCGTTATCAATAAGGGTGTATAGACCAAACCGTCAAGTCAAATCGAACTGACGAACCAAATCAAACCGAAAAAAAAAAACGACTTACGGTTGGTTTGATTGGTTTGACGTTAGAAAAAAAAAAACCGACCATTCTTGGTTTGGTTTGGTGTTGACAAAAAAAAAGTCAAACCAAACCCGAATTAAACCACATAATATTTGTTCATTAATTGTTAATTAAATGATCCAAAACCCAATATAAATTTAAAACCTAAACTTTTCACTCTTCATCTCACTTTTAAGTTTCAAGAGAGTTTTTCGCACCTCATTTTTTCATAATTATAGTTTTTCATAACACATGAGTGAAAACATATTTGATCTAGTCTTCGATCACAATATAATTGTAAAAACTAAACATTATAAGAAAAACCAAAAAACCCGAAAAAACCGACTAAAACCTAAACCGAAAAAACAAATTTTATGTTGGTTTGATTTGGTTTATAGTTTTAATAAACCGACATGATTGATTTGTTTTTTTTTTTAATAAAAGCCGAACCAACCCGGCCTATGTACACCCTTAGTTATCAGCAGTAGGTGGTCGAATTAATATTTTTAATGCAATTTGAAATTTTCGCTCTTGATAAAGCTACGTATAATTGGACATGTGAAAAGACAGGCTCACGTAAATAAATTCCAACATAGTCTAATGTCTGTCCTTGAACTTTATTTATTGTCATAGCAAAACACAGTTGTATTGAAAATTTTGTTCTTTTAAAGGAAATGGGTAATTTTTCATCATCCGAAGATAACAACGATATTCTTGGAATAAATACATATGTATTCTTAAAATCACCACTGAAAATTTTAGCACTTACAATGCGACTCTTAAAATCACAACATATCAATCGTGTACTATCGTATAAACCTTCACAAGGATTTAAATTTCTCAATAAGATAATAGAGCAATTCTCTTTTAAGGTTAATTTGTAGGGAGGTAGACCAGGAGGGTTCAATGAATGTAAGAAATCCTCAAACTCGCTTTGATCATTTTGCTCAATAGTTCCATCAATTGCAACAAATGTTTTTGAATCATTAGGAAATTGAGTTATAAGTCTATCATTTAACTCATCAACAAAGTCATTTTTTGTTGTCAAGATAACACGGGAAGTTAGAAAAGTTGAATCTTCAAAAGACCTGTTAAAATTAGGATATATTATTTTGAAAATAAAATCTAATGATTCTTTTTCAGTGGTATATGGAACAATGTAATAGTTTGGGATAATTATTTTACCTTTCATGTTAGTGTTTTCTTGTCCATTTCCTATGCGCATCAAATATTAGCAAAAATAGGGATCGGTTTTAGCGCACATATTTTCTGATAATCGAAGTTTCTCAAGATAATTTCATATTTCTGAATCCAATATGCATTCTCAAATAAAGTTTCTTTTTTGTCACTTTGAACAACAGGGAGAGTTTGTCTAAAATCTCCACCAAACACGACAACTTTTTCACCTAATAACAGATTTGAATTCATTATATCTTTCAAAAGAGAATCAAATGCTTCAATCATATATTTTTCGCCATTGATACTTTATCCCACACAATCAATTTTGCGTTGCGAATCAAAGATGCTAATGAACTTTCTTTGCTGATATTACAAGAGAATTTTTCATCAATATTAATTAAAACTTAAAGCGAGAGTGAGCTGTTCGTCCTCCTGAAAAGATCAAAGCAGCAACACCAGAAATTGATATTACTAATCCTATAAATCCTTTAGATCTCATAGTTGCTAATAAGGCACAATACAAGAATGTTTTACCACTTTCACCGGGACCATCAATAAAAAAATCTCCTGATTTATTAGTGGATACTCTTTGAAGGATTATGTCATATGCTTTTTTTTTTGTTCTGAATTTAATTTTGGTGTAATAATAGTTCTTCATCACTCACAATAATGTTTCTTTCAAAATATAATTCTTTTTCTTTGTTTGTTAGTCTTGAAGATGTAATAATTTATGGAACAAGGTTGAACTCATTAATATCACGTCCCATAGAATGTAATATATCATTGATATGTTTTAAAATAGCAAAGTGGATATCTCTTTTTGTAAAATTTTGTAAGTGTTTAAAGTCTTTGGACATTGATTCTTTAAATTGTTCCCATTATTTATTTGGATTGTCAGGGTTACAATATACAAATATCGTAGCAAATAAACGTCGCAAACTATGAGGCATCTGATAACAGGCAACCTCCAACATATATTCAATCAAGTTATTATCACAATGTAACAAGCCTTTTTTTCCGTAGATTCTCTGAATGTCTTACAACGCACACCATTTACTGTAAGAAGGTCATCATATGATTTTAGTGCTTTTACATTCATTAGTAATAATCTAAAGATAATATCTTTCTCCTTACGTTGGATGAGACGTTATAACGCGACCAATAACTTTACCACGTATTTGTTTGGTCCATATTTTATAGCTAGATGGCCATACAAAGTGTTGTGGAAAATCTTTGTACAATAAATTAAGTTCTTTAGCATTTTTATTTGTTGCGTTCATCAAGAAAATTCTGTCAACATTGTTTTGTTAATCATAGGATTTTTTACTATACTATTAATATCATCGGTTTTATTGAAAGAGACAAATTGTTGACAATCAAGATGTAATTGTAGGTGATAAACACTAGGAGTCATTTCACTAATAACAAAAGCGAATAAACGCCACATAGCTTCTGGCGGTGAAACCCATCTAGCAGATTGATATTCTTTTATCTCACCTACTTTAATATTTGTATTATTCTCGTGCACATGAAATAAAATTTTATCATGTCCTTTACAGATGTATTTGTATATATATTTGATGACTTTAATATCAGAGCAAACTTCGACATTTATATGACAATTATATTTGCATAGTAGATAAGAATTGTAAGGAACAACCCATGAATTATTCAGATATTGTTTCCTGACTTTTACAGGTTTACCTGTATTTCGTCTTCTATAAATTGGGTATGAATTGTTCCCTTTTGTTGTTTTATTAGGAAAGTTTTTAGGGTATTTAAATTTGCACTTTCCTTTTTTTTCATACATGAATTTGGAGGATTCAAATGACCACAAGGGTCATGCATCATACGTTTAATAACAAGCGTATATAAGTACGGATTTACATTAGGATCGGGTAGCTCAGCACAAATAAATTTGTCATATGCTTCAAGTGTTAGTAATTTATAATTATCAACAAGTATAATAAGAAAATAAGCATGGGGAAAACATCATTTTTGAAATTCTATAGTGTACATAATAGCTGGAGCTTTTCCAAAAATATTTCATTTTAGTATATGAGTCTTCATTTCTTCTACTTTTGCTTTGAACACGCGACTAATTAAATCAGGCCTATTTTGAGCTTCATCTGTTGACAACAAATGTTCTTTTATTTCTGACCAAGAGGGATTACATGTCATATTAAGAAATATATCAGGTTTTCCAAAATGTTGAACTAATGCAATAGCATTCCTATAACGATGATGCATATCTCTCGGACCACCTATAAAAATTACAGGGAGATATCTTTTTTTTCCCATCTTAGAAGCTTCTCTTTCACCAAGTCTTAAGATATCGAGAAGTCCTTGTAGCATATCAATTCTAAATAAATCTTGATTAAAGGATGCAAAATCTAACCTTTGAGTTTCGACTTCTATGAATTAATCAACTGAGTATTGTTGAAATAATCTACCTGTATGCAAAAGTTCATTTTCATTATCGTCTCGTATCTGCAGTATGTAACAATAGTATTCACAACAAGAAATAATATTTTGCTTTTCTTACCCTTTTTGTAGAACATCAGCTTCCATATTAAGTAGTCTATCAACTAAACACATATTGGATAAACACTTGGAAGGAGTTCATTTTCATAGTAAGCTTTCTTTCTTTTTGGCAATTTATTTTTGGAGAGTATTAACTTTTTGAATACCACAATGCTATTCATTTTGACCATATCAAAATAAAATAAGATATTGCAAAGGATCATAACAACCATAATAATAATTAACTAATTGACTCTTGTTACTATCAGTATTAATGCGAATATGTGGTGCAAAATTGTTATTATTTGTTTCTTCGTCTAGCCATAACGCTGCTACTTTAGATACACTTGGAAGATTATATACACGCTGATCTAAACCAGCTCCAGAACTCAATGCGATATAAAAATTTGATAATTCAAGGATATGTAATAGAGATTTCAGGAAAATACAATAAGGATTTTTTCTTAAAATGTCCATTAACTTCTCAACAATTGTTTGTTTAAGTATAGTCGATGAAGCCATTCAATTCAATATCTCTATGTTATCATCATCGAAAAATATATTTGTAGATTTCTTGGTTGTTCATTTGATGAAATTAGGTCGTTTATAAAATGATACATTTGTCCTTGTACTTTGAATATATAAATACCATGATTTCTTTTGGTTAGTACTCTTATCACATTTCACTCCAAGTGAAGTGAATGCAAACATATTATTATAGAGTCTAACATAAGTACAAAAATGTTCAGATTCTTCAGTATTGCCTAAGTAAAGATTCAACAATTCATTTGGCATTTCATGTGATGTAAGCCTAACTGAACCAGTGCTACAACAAAATTCTGGTGGTTCATATTCAAATCTTTTTGCTCGACAGTATTTACAGTTTTGTACAACTTTCAAAATGCTTGGATTATTGGGTAGCTGTTTAAAATTCCAACAACCCACTATTTTTAATATACAACCTGGGTGTATCAAGTGCAGTAATTAATCACATGATTGCCATAGAATGATTGCAAATGCCAGCAAAATATCAAAGGAAGATAAACCTTTTTTGGTGACAGATAATATTGCTGGATCATGTCGTCTAGTGGAGGCATTTGAGGTTGAACCTAATGAGTAATCAGTTCAGTCAATATGATATGTATTGTTTCCAAAATAAGGTTGGAAGAACATTTCAGCGAGTATGAACTAGTTTCAAATATGGTGAAGTTGCCAACTACATTCCTTTCTTTATCACAGCCAGATGTCGCTGCTAGATTGTTTGCACAGAATAGATCACCTGATATAGAAGTAAAATCATATTTAAAATAGAAAATATACGTGCAAATCAAAGTAAGGGCAATATAATACTTATGTTACACCTTTGGGTGTGTCTAACCTTTTTTGGTAATAGAAGACATGTCTTGTATTGTCGGAGCTATTTGTCTAGGTAAGCGAACATCAAGCTGTTCAGTGAAGATGGTTGACGTTGAACCTAATAAATATTTATTTAGTTAATATGAGATATATCTTTTGTAAATAAAATTTGAAATAATATTTTAAAGGGAAGAAACGAACCAATTTCAAATGCAGAGAAGTGGTTAGTTATATTCTTTCCTTTGCCAGAGGATGTCACTGGGTTGTTACCATGACATATATCAGCTGTGGTAAGATGAAAAGTACACTTAACATTAACAGTGAATATGCAAGCAAAATCATAAACATCATAATATTTAAAGGTATCGAACCTTTTTCCACAACAAAAAAGGGGTTCTCGTATTGTTAAAACCGTCTCTCTATTTCTTTCAATACCTATCTAAGAATGTAATGCTTCGTTGGTGGATACAGTCAAGAGACATGGGCTAACTGATTTAAGATTTTTTGAGCGTCGCTGCAATAGAAGGAACTCTTTTCTTTCCTGTGACAATTGTCTATATCTCGCTCACATGAGTTTGATTTTAGAAGCTCATTCTGCTGAGCGGTACTTTCTTTTTTGAGAGGAGTAAACTGGTGCTGCAGATTTTTTATTTGTTGGCATCTACATTGTGAACAATATATATATTTTTATGAGCACATCTTTTAATATAAATATAAGGAGTCGTAGGACCATGCCATGACCATATAACATTTGCTCATTTGCTCAAGCAGTGAAGAAAATTACATATGGTGATCCTCATTGTAATATTATCCATAATTATAAAAATGAAGTAACACAAATGATTTAAAAAAGAAGTCGTAGTACGTCGACTATCATTCTATTTAGTTATAGTTACTATCCAGTTACTATCTGTTGTCTTGTTAATATCTGATATCTCTTGTACTTTCTTTACTTTTTTTACTTTTTTTTCTGCATTACTATGGACAATTTTTTCTTGAGTAGGTCTATCAAAAACAACCTCTCTACCTCTAAGGTCTACGTACATTGTGTCTTCCCCATACCTCAATTTTTCGGATTAAGGAGGAACATGAGAAATATGAAAATATGACTGTAAAATTTATCAGGGTGTGTGTTTCTTTAGAAGACTTGATTTTGCTTCAACATATTATTAGGTGAGATGGAATTATTCTCATGCAACCTTGTCTGTTCAAAGCATGAAACACTGAGGATACGCCTAAAGATAGTGCTCTGTACCTATCATGTTAGGTTTATTTGTATTATGGTTGTGAGTGTCCCATTGTAGATAAAAAAATAGGCTATATTAGTGCTATTGCTCAAGCGAAGGACTAAAGAATTTAGAATTTTTAATGTTAAATAATAACTCAAAAAATGGAAATGGGAAGTATCTCTCAAATTCAAGAAAGTTCCCAACTTTTGCTATAAACCCACTTACGTGTGATGCAAAAGAGTCTCTCAAATGTTAACATCATAGTACAGGGTACAAGCCACTAAAATAACTAAAAGGGCAACCCAATGCACTAAAACTCCCACTATGCACGGGTCCCCGGAAAGTCTGGACCACAAGGGGGGCAACCCAATGCACTAAAACTCCCGCTATGCACGGGTCCTCGGAAAATCTGGACCACAAGGGCCTATTGTACGCACCTTGCATTTCTGTAAGATGTTGTTTCCCCGCTTGAACCCGTGACCTCAAAAATGGAAATGGGTAGTCCATTAATTCCACAAACGTTCCAACTTTTGCTAGAACAAAAGTCAGCAAAAATAAACAAAAGGATAAAATTCATGAAATCCATTGCAGATAATTCAAACAAAGACACACAAATGCAAATTCAGCACAGATAAGCAAAAGGATAAAGCTTGAAAAATCCATAAGTTCCACTCAAATTCAAGAAAGTTCCAACTTATGCTACAAATCCACTTGCAGGTGATACATAAACTCCATAAATTCCAACTTTTGCTAGAACCCCACTTCTAGACAATTCGAAAAAAAGTCAGCAAAACATAAATTGAGCAAAAAAATAAAATAAATTATCAAGAATTACCTTGAGGGATGGAATTGGTTTGAGCATCAGAAAGTAAAGAAAAAGCTTTCTGTAAATTAGGAAGCAAATTAAGCATTTCGACAATCACCTTTCCTGCATTATTTTCGCACCTTGTTTCAGCTATTACTTCCACTAAACTCCAAATTTTTCATACAAATTAATATTTGACTAGATTTCGAATTTACAGTTCTTACAAACCGACAAGTGGCTTAATCTTCCCACCATAAAGTGTTCAAATCAAACAAATCTCAAAATCGAAGGAAAACGCTCAGACGAAGAAAAAACTGAAAGTAAAAATACTAAACATTACAAATCGTCAAACCAATCGAAAGAACATACAAGAAAAAAGTGAAGATTATTACAAGATTGAGGAAAAAAATTGAAAGGCAAAATTACAACAATAGTTTAGCCCTGTACAAAACAAATCACAAAGCAGACTAAAAGTAACAACTATGAACACACCTAAGGAGAAGAAGGATCTCAACAATCAAGAAGATCAGTAAATTGAAACGGCCTTTTTTCAGCAATCAAATTGAAAGAGAGAAGAATTTTATGTTCTGATTTGAGAGCATCTTCAGAAACTAACACATGTATAATCTTGTATATATGAGTAATTTAGTTTAGAAACTAATGCGGGTACAATGTTGTATATATGACTAATATAATGTACTGTGTAATGACAAAAGTAGCCCTTGGGAGGCAAGCTGGTAGGACAACGCTCAGCTGCTCCCAAACGGCTTGTATGTATGAGTAAAATAAAAGACATATTCCTCAAGCCTTTCTTCTATACTTCTTTTTCTATTTTATGATCGTTTTTATGTAATTCTTTCCTGTCTTCTCACCTTATTCCTTTTTAACTACGAATGGACTCATTAAGACTTGCTGTTTGTCTCATCTATAATTAGTAACTGATCGCAGTCAGTTTTGATAGTTCATAGTTAGGATTGTCTGCCAAATTGGAGTTGGATTTAGGACCTTATGGTAACACAAGCATTGGAAACTTATAAGCTTTTCATTTTTAATTTATTTTTCTTAGAAAGAAAGAATACACAACCTTTTAAGCTATATCTACATGGAATAATTACTTGGACAAGGATCTTCATTATTAAAAAGTATTTCATTGTTAAATGTCTTTGGAAGCAAAGGTGAATCCGAGATTTAAATCAAATGGGTTCAACCTTTATCATTTTTACAGCTGAGCCTAGTGTTCTTGTTGAGATAATACTGTATATTGCTCATTGGATTGGATTTGTCCATTCGTTTCATTATTTGCCTACTACAGTTGATACCAAATGTCCAACAATGGCACAAAATAGCCCACAATCACAACACAAAATAGTCCACTCATGAGATGAACAAACAACACAAAACGGAAACAAAGAGACAAGCACAAACACACGATTTGCAATATATTAAAAGGATAGATAGATAGACAAATGAAGGGATAAATCCTAAGAACCCTAAGATATATCTAATCTAAGGACCCTTAACACCTACACACGATAATCACCTAACTCCTACGTTGACACAAGAGGGATGTTACCTCCTCTAGCACCAATGTTTCAAGCCAACGATTGCAACACAAGTGATATCCACACTTGGATGCCCTAGTTACGGTTAGGATACTTGGATTTTCAAGACCTACAACTAAGGTGATACACTCTCAAAGAGAGAACTTTCAATGTTTCAAATATTCATCATTCATAAACTAAGGAAGAGAAATGAACTAAGTTACCTACTTATAGTTATTACAAATTAAAAGTAAAGTGACCTACACACCCTTAATGAATGGGCGCCTATAGAGTGTCATGGAGGGACTTAAAATGACCAAGACAACCTTATTGAAGAGGCGGTATTGGAGTGTTAAGACACTAGTCCATGGTCGTCTCTTCAATGCTCCAAACCATAGAGGTGGTTGGTATTTCAACAACACTTTTAGATCTCGGGCATCAAGATAAGCTCCCGTCCAAAATGGTCTCTCCATGCATGCTCTCTTCTCCTCAATTTGACCACCATCAAATTCTTCATGAGTTGGTCTCGATGATGTCATCGAAGGCTATGATGGTCATTTGGCTCATATCATCCTCCCCTTCTTAAAAAGGATTCAACCTCGACTCTACACCTTGCAAGAACAAAGAAAGGACAAACAAGCATAAAATCCTCATGGCATGAGGGTTAGGGTTAGTATAACAAACAACATCATCATGCCAAGGTGGTACACACTTGAGATATAACTACATATCCTTTGTTTTACTCACGAGAAACTTAGTAAAAATATTACAAAGGAGTTGGCGAAGGGAATCACCATCAAGGGGGGGTGCCTTAATTGAAAGTAAAGTCCACGCAACACATATAGCAATGTCACTCAAACAAGTGAACCGACCAACAGCTATCTATCCTTTACACCCCAAGAAGTTACCAGGGTTAAATGAAAGACGTAACCAAGGACTTAGGTCTTGGCCAGTCTCACTCTCCCCTAGGGTTCCATCTTCAAAGTTAAGCATACCCTCTTTATCACCGTTGGAAATGTCATAAGCAAAAAAAGGGTTGAGAAAGTTGTTCCACAAGTCATCTTCAAATATAGGATTCTTATGCATTCACTTACTACTAGTTTCAAAATCTCTACTAGGAGAGTGCCCAACATAAGAAATAATAGAGAAGAAGTCGATGGAATTTCTAAACACACACCACCTTCTCTTTCACTAGAGTAGTCCTCACATATATAACCATCACGGAAAGCTAAGGGACCATAATTAAAACCGTTTTCACAAGGACAATCACAACTCGAGTTTTCTAAACATTCAAGCAAATCAAGATCATCGTCACCCGATTGATCATTTTGCACACCATCACCAGTTGTTGGCAACTTACATATCAACGTTGACTCACCTTGGCTTTCACAAGGGTCAACTAGTGTATGAATACTCTTGTCACTTGGTAATGGAACCTTAGTCAAGTTATAAGTGCTAGCATTAGATGGACATAAATTATTCTCACGAGAAAAATTAATTTCGACATCTAAAGGATCAACTAGTGCTTGCATACTTACAACAAGAGTTTGGTCCTCATGCAACCTAACAATACAAAGAGTATTACAAAAGGAAGACTCAAGCACCTATACCCTAGGAAAACCTGCAACTACATCCATTTGGATAATGCTAGACATATCATAACATTTTAAGTTCGTAGAAGTATAGGGAATAGCATTTTTACCTTGTAACTCACATGAGCTACGACCTTTACCTCGACGTGTGTCCGAACAGTCCACTTCTTTCTTTGGGAAGTTTTCATCACAAGTGTATAGACAAGAGGAATTGAATTTTATGGAAAATTTTTTGGTATCAATTGGCGTATCTTTTCAATGTGTCGTTTGATATCTCCACAATTGGCATTGAAGCTATCACAATGGTCATTGAGCGATCAAAATTGGCATTGAAATATTGGAAACCATGGTATGTAAAAGAAAAGACAACAACAAACAAAGCAACAAACACCAACAATTAGTTCAACAATATCCTCACTACACTCTCACACACTTTGATCGTCTCACACTTGGTTTCATAAGTATTATAAGTCGGTTTGTAGTTTGTGATGAGTTGAGGGGTGAGTCTACTCTCGTTCGAAATAGATTTTGGTTTGAAACTCAACCAAATTTTGTCATACTTGATCCAAGAACTAACAATGATTTCAAAAGATAAAATGTACACAACAAACGTTAAACATAAATGAATGAACACAAAACTAACTTACAATCTAGCGGAGGAGTACTAGCTTGTCAATTAGTTATTAGAGTCAACAAACAAAACTAAGAATCAACAATAAGAAACTAAGAATCCAAAATTTTGAGCTAAAATTTTTAGTATTGTACGGAATTTGGTAATGTGGCAGTCTAGGATTGGTTGCGGTTTTTGAAAGGTTCTTATTTTTCTCAACTTTGAAATTTTGGTTTGAATTTCGGTTCTTGAAGTGGTATGGCCGCCCTAGGAGAAGAAAACAATAAGATTAGGGCTCTTTTCCTTTTTCAAAAAGGTTTGACTTGTCTTACACCTTTTAGGCAAGACATCTTTTTGGAGGGTTGGTAGACTTTTCCTCTTTTGTACACCTAGGAAAGTGGTCTTTCTCTCTTTTGGAAACTAGTCTTTTGGTATATCTTTTTGTCCCCCTTCCCTTTTGGTAGGTCTTTGGGATGTTTTTCAAGACTAACAAAGACTTCACTTCATTCCACTTGGTTTTTGAATCAAAACAACACTATTGAAGAGTCTTCTTGCAACTAGACATGAAAATTTATCTAGAACAACAAGAACCTTAAATGAAGTTTGAAAACCAAACCTCACGTGAACCTCCAAGAATCAAAGAACACCTTTTCAAGATTATAACTCACAACATAATATCAACAACACAAGCTTAAGCCAACACCTTCAAGATTTCGGATTCACAACAACAATACCAACAATGTTCAGGTTTTAAAACTGCAACAACAATACCAATAACAATCGTTCAAACTCACTTGGATCTAGACTCAAGGTGTTAGTGAATGTAATACCCCGTACTTTTCCTAGCTAATTTCATCTCAAGAATGTCTAGTATTAGCTTCTAAATCGAATGATGGTTATTCCATGAGAAATTTTAAAGATTTTCTCTCTTTGTCATGTGGGAAATTCAATAAACTTTTTATCGACATAAGATTTGCCCAAATATGATAATCGGATTAGAAGTTATGACTATTTTAATTCCCATCGTAAAACAGCGCCATATTAGTCAGTGGCGCGCTGCGCCACAAAAGGAAATAGCATTTGGAAAATTCCAGTAGGGGTTCGCGATTATGGCACGTCGCGCCGGGGCCCAAATTCAGAATTGTCCTTTTTCAGTGTCTTAGCGCGATTTTCACCGCATCGCGTCAAAGTTTCAGGTCGCAAAAGAAGGGGCAACGCAATAGCTCCGCATCACGCCATCCCTCAGTTTTCCAATTGTTAAATTCCAGTGACATGGCTCGATAGCGTCGTGTCTCCAGGGGTTCATTTCGGGAAATTTTTACTGAAATTAAATGACTCATCCAGGGTTAATAGGGTCAAATTCCCACCCCTATTTAAGCCCTTTAACACGTGATTCAGCCACTTTTCACCCAAAATATACTAGTGTCTCTCAAAATCCTCTCAAGAACAACCTAGGGCTTTTCATAGAAAATTCAGAATCAAGAATTTCCTTCGTCAGTCTTCACGAAATCATGAACTAAGGTATGTGTAGTGTTCATTCATGGACTCCTTCCATCCACGAAGCCCAAGACTCTCTTTTTTAAGTTTAAGTTTATGGATTTCTTTATGAATTTCATGTTGGGTTTGTTTTGTTTATATTGAGAATGATCAATTGAATTCAAATCTATGTTGGGTGATCAATTTTATGTGGAATTGATTTGTACAGATATATATTCATGTGAACCTATGAATAAACCCTAGATGATAAAATTAGAGATGAATCATGATGATTAATTATTGTATAATGTTGTCTACACGTACTATGCCTATCATGTGTTTGATTAAATGCCTAGATGAAGAAACAATGCCCAACTAGTATGATATCATGAAATCCCCATGTATGTACAAGCTATGCCTATCACATGTTTTGATGGAATGCTTCTGTAAATGTATTATGGATTATAATGTTAGTCATATGTTCAAGTAAGTTATGCTTGGTTAGTTTTCCTTCCATTGAGTCCTGGGGGTACTTGTACCCAAAATATTAGTTGTGTGCCTAGAGCCATGTCATGTTTCCACGATACTCTCAGTCAAGCTATGAATCCTTAAACTTCAGATAGTCTTATGACTCAGGCAATCTCCATGATCTCATGAACTTAGTCAGTTATCAGATATCAGTCATATTCCATTAGTCAACGAAATTCAGTAACTCAGTCCATGTTCAGTTCAGTAAATTATGTTCAGCGTCTATTCAAATGGGAGTAGAAATTACCACTGAGTGAACCCAAGGATGGGAAAGGGTGTGATTCTTAGAAGCAATCCTTGCGTTCCAGAAAAATGTAGCCAGCATAGGTTGAGACATCATAGCCTGCTATATGAGGGTAGATGAGGTGGCGTATCCTGCTATATGAGGGTTCCCACCATTCTCACTAGAGTTACTTATTATATTAGGGTCACTCACATGTTGTCCTTACCAGTGGCACGGTATTGACACCCTTCCAATCAGCGCATAGATTGGACCCAAATTCAGCTATAATGCATCATTTGGGGCATGTCGGTTAGATGGCTACCTCCCATAGTCTCGGTATCAATCTCAGTAAAAGAACTCAGATAGTTCTTCAGAATTCAGGACTGTCAGATACAGTCGACTCAGATACAGAACGAAACTCAGATAGTTCCATCAAATTTAGGACTTTCAGATATAGTCACTCATGTTATTAATTATATTCAGATTCAGTAATCATATTATCATAGTATTAGTTTCAGTTGTTATGTCTCATGCATGTATTCTCAAACGCATGATAGTTAGTCAGTTATTATTATTTTTCATGCATATAAACCCCATGCATTCAGCCTACCTCACATGCAGACCAGTACATTTAAAGTATAGATGCATTTGCGCTGTGGTGTCTTATACCATAGGTTCAGAGACACGAGCTCCAGAGTAACAGTAGATTCCAGATATTCACAGACAAGTTAGAAGTGAGTCCTCATCTTTCGAGGACATGCTTATTTCCCCATTATCTTAGTAATTAATCTATTAGTTGGAGTTAGTTGGGAAAATGTCCCATCAACTCCTTACTCAGACAATTCAGTCAGTTAGAGGCTTTCTAAACTATCATGTTTCAGACTTCAGTATTTTTCAGTTTTGTTTTGGGTATTCTATTACCCCACACAGATGTTATATTATTCAGATTATGTTCAGTATTGAACCTTATGACCTATCAGTTCATGTTTCCTCATTATAAAGTATTTTATGCAGTATACAGGTACAAATATCAGTCATGGGTTAGCTTGTGGTCTTTCGGGGTCATGAGCACCGTGTAGCATTTCGGGTGCTAGATTTGGGGCATTACAGTGAAGATGAAAGCTAACACAAGGAGCAGTCAAAATAAGTAAAGAATACCTAGATCTAGACTCAAACTTTGGCCAAGACAACAACAACAAGAATACTTCTCGGCCAAGAACACAAGAACAACTTCTACTTTTATTTTTATTTTTCAACAACCAAGCGTAAGATTGGTCTTGTGAGAGCAAAACCATCCTTAGTTGTGATACCAAATGATACCAAAAGGTCTAAAATGGAACTAAAAATCCCACAATCACAACACAAAATAGTCCACTCACGAGATGAACAAACAACATAAAAAGGAAACAAGGAGACAAGCACAAACACACGATTTGTAATAGATTAAAAGGATAGATAGATAGACAAATGAAGGTATAAATCCTAATAACCCTAAGATATATCAAATCTAAGGACCCTTAACACCTACACACGATAATCACCTAACTTCTACGTAGTCACAAGAGGGACGTTACCTCCTCTAGCACTAACGTTTCAACCCAATGATTGCAACACAATTGATAACCACATTTGGATGCCCTAGTTACGGTTGGGATACTTGGATTTTCCAAGCCCTACAGCTAAGGTGATACACTCTCAAAGAAAGAACTTTCAATGTTTTAAATATTTATCATTCATAAACTAAGGAAGAGAAATGAACTAAGTTACCTACTTATAGTTATTACAAATTGAAAGTAAAATGACCTACACACCCTTAATGAATGGGCGCCCATGGAGTGTCATAGAGGGACTTAAAATGACCAAGAAAACCTTATTAAAGGGGTGGTCTTGGAGTGTTAAGACACTATTCCATGGTCGTATCTTCAATGCTCCAAACCATGGGGGTGGTTAGTATTTCAACAACACTTGTAGCTCTTGGGCATCAAGAAAAACTCCCAATCCACCTTCTACATATGTCTTTGTCTCATGGAATGTCCAAAATGGTCTCTTCATGCATGCTCTGTTCTCCTCAATATGACCATCATCGAATTCTTCATGAGTTGGCGTCGCATGATGTCATCAAAGGCTATGATAGACATTTAGCTCGTATCATCAGTAAATGACTTGGGCAATATTATTCGATGATAGACTACATGACTTGAGTCTGCCTTAATATGTTGATTTTGTCCCAACTTCATCAAACTATTGTACATATTATTTTTTTCCTTTTATATACCCTAGGTAAATCTTTTCTGTATCCTTATTAAGTAGTATTTCCTACCTTATTTAGAAGTGTATCTCTTAGTTATTTTATACCTTAGGAGTCTTTAAGTCAGTTCTTTACTTATATATATAGGTCATTATACAAAGCTATTATCCATTCAAGAAAAAGGAGAAGAAAATTTTTCAGAATTCTTTTTGTTTTTCTTTTTGGTAATTTGCTTATATTCTCCATAATTTTCTTTCAATTCTTACATGGTATCAGATCAAGGTTGATTCCAATCACCTTGTCGCAATTTTCAACTTCGTTTCTTGATTTCAATCACCTTGTATTCAATTTTTATTTTCTTATCATGATCAATAATGCACAACTCTTTGATGAAGTAGTAGAGACCACACTGGTCGATGGAGTTGTTCCAATTGTCAAATCTTCTATAATTAAAGTATTTGATCAAAGTCACCTTTACTATCTCCATCCCTCAGATTTTTCGAAGATGAATCTCATTTTTACTATTTTTTATGGCAAAGATTATGACGGTTGGAGAAGGTCAATAATAATATCTCTTTTAGCCAAAAATTAATTGAAATTTGCTGATGGATCATTGGTTCCTCCTTCCTCAGATTTCAATATGCATAGTGCTTGAAACAGGTGCAATGACATGGTGCTGTCTTGGCTACTCAACTCCTTCACGATGAAAATTGCAGGAAGCATGCTATATTCTAGCAGTGCAAAGGATCTGTGGAAGGACCTTGAGTAAATATTTGGTCAGACAAGTGGAGCCAAGTTATTTCAACTTCAAAAATAGTTAAATGAAACCACTCAGGTAAACACAAGTGTTTCAACTAATTTTACTAAACTGAAATGCTTATGGGATAAATTGAATGCCTTAAATATATTTTCTATTGTCCATGTACCTGTGAGTATGGTGCTAAGAATAAGGAACGATTGATACATCAAGATGAAATATTGTTGTAGTTCTTCATGAGATTGAATGATGCTTTTATAGGTGTGAGAAGCAATATATTGTTGTCTTCTCCTTTACTTTTTATTGGGCAGACTTATTTGCTCATAATTCAAGATGAAAAACAAAGAAAAATTCATGTTCCAACAGTCTACCATAGTGATTCATCATCTTTTCTTGCCTCTAACCAATCAGAAGGAAGAAAATTTAATGATTATAAGGCACAAAATTGTGGTTTAATTCTAAAAAAATAATTTAATTTATAGTTACTGTAAGAAAACAAGTCATACAATGGACAAATGCTACAAAATTCATGGGTTTTCTATTGATTTTAAGTTCTCAAAGTAAAGAAAATATCAAGAAACTGCTCAAGTCAACAACAGTTTCAACATTGCTAAGGAATAGGTAGACAGTAATGGTTCAAACATCAGATCCTTGACGCAGAAAAATGCTAGACAATTGTTGAAGCTTCTTCGACAACTCAAGACTGCAAAACAAGATGAAAATACTCCTGAAGTTTCTACCAGCATGAGCTTTGCAGGTAAGGCTAAGTTTTTCAATTTCTATGCATACCTAGTTAACATTAATAGTAATTCTTGGATATTAGATGGTGGAGGTACTCAACATATGACTCACAATAAATCAATTTTGTTAAATCTTAAAGCTTTACCGAAATCTCTCCTAGTGAGTTTTCCTAGTTCATGCAAAGTCAAAATAACCCATTTAGAATCAACTTATGCATTATCAAATCTTATGTTACACAATGTTTTATATATACCTTATTTCAAGTTCAATCTCTTGTCTATATAGAAATTGTGTAAATAACTCAATAATTGTGTGTTATTTACTCTTACTTATTGTTTCATGTTTTAGTGCCTTATCTGAGGCGCCCACTAAAAATTAGTAGATAAAAAGGAGGGCTCAACATACTCAAATCAAGCCAGTCCGGTCTTATTTCACATGCCCTAATCAAGAAAATCACAAGTCCTAGTTTAGGTTTCAATTCAGTTTCTAATAATAGGATTTTCAATTTTAATTCTTGTTCTTCTAGTTCATGTTTTGCTTTGTTTGATTTTAAAAAAAAATAAAAAAAATTATGACATTTTAGATTGGGGCATATGCCTTTGAGTAATATGAGAAATGTTCCTTTTTATTTCATTTCTTCTAGTCAAAATTTTGATACTCCTTGTCTAATTTGTTTTATGGTAAGCAAGTCAAGCTATCCCTTTCTACTAGTAACATCTCAACAAGAGGTACTTTTAAGTTCGTATATATTGATAGTTGGGGACCATATAAAGAACCAATATATGATGGGTATAAAATCTTTTTTATCATTGTGGTTGATTTTAGTAGAGGAACATAAACCTTTTTGTTAAGCAATAAATTAAATGCATTTACAATCCTCAAATCTTTCTTAACTATAGTTGAAAGATAATTTAAAATCAAGGAGAACGTAGTAAGATTTGACAATGTTCTTGAGTTAGGAAATGACACAATACAGTCAAAATATTTTGTTTCTAAAGGGATACAACATCAAATTCATGTATATGTACTCCACAATAAAATGATGTGGTGGAAAGAAAACATAGACATTTGTTAGAAATATCTAGGGCTCTTTTGTACCAGTCATATCTGCCCATTCAACATTGGAGTGAATATCTTTTGGATGCAACTTATCTAATCAATAGATTTCCTTAAAAATTATTAACAATAAAACACCCTTTAAAGTCATTTTTAAGACCACGCCTAGCTATTCTAATCTCAAATGCTTTGGATACTTATTTTTTGTCTCCACTCTATCCTCTCAAAGGTATAAGTTGGCACCAAAGGCTACTGCATGTGCTTTTTCGCAATATCCACATGAGAAGAAAGGTTATAAAATATTAGTTCTTGATACTTAGAAAATCATCATTTCTAGAGATGTTATATTTCATGAAAATGTCTTTCCCTTTGTTTTTTATAAATCTAATGACTCCTACTTTTCAGTCCATACATCAATCCTAGTTAATGATTTTGATGATAATGTTAACACTGATCAAAGAATGTCATCTCCATCATGTATCACTTCTACTTTTCCTCCTGCATCCACTACTGTGGATCAGGTACAATTTTCTGCTCCTTATAATGTTATGAATCAGGTACAACCTCATGTTCATTCTGCTGTCATGGATCCGATATATCCTTCTGTTTCTCTCTCAGATAATATTTCCTCACTCAAGAGATTAACTCGGGAACACAAAGTTCCTAGTCATCTAGAAGATTATATTTGCAACTCTATGTACCTGGCTAATGTTAACTCTTCTTGTTTCTCATCTCATATATACCTAGTCTCTGTTTCTATCACAAATCTATCTTTCAATAATCAACATATGTTGAATTCCTTGTCTAATATTTTAGAACCTATCAATTATAATTAAGTTGTATTGCATAAGGATTAGAAAGAAGCCATCGACAAAGAACTCCATGCTCTTGCATAGAACAATACTTGGGACGTGGTCCAGCTACCCCCACCCCCTCTAGAAACAAAAAAGCTTTATCTTGTGAGTGAGTTTACAAAGTCAATGTACATAGTGGGGGCATCATTGAAAGGTTAAAAGTTAGGTTAGTGATCAGGGGAGACATACAAAAGAACAATATTGATTTTAATGAGACTTTTTCTCTAGTTATCAAAATAACTACTATTCGATGTCTTTAAGCTACAACTGTCAAAAGAGGTTAAGAGATCTATCCATTGAATGTTAATAATGCATTTTATATGGAGATCTCCATGAGGAAGCCTACATGAAGTTCCCTGATGGGACAGTTCCATCATCACCATCTTATGTTTGCAAGCTTAAAAAATCTATTTATGGACTTCGTCAAGACTCTAGGCAATGGTACTCAAGGCTCACAACTGCTCTTAATTTTAAAGGATTCACTCATCTGACTCATCCATTTCAATAATAGCAGTATATGTCGATGACGCTATCTTGGCCGGTAATGATGATGTAGAGTTGCACACATTGAAATTATTTCAATATGAGGAGTTTAGAATCAAAGATTTGGGAGATTTACATTTTTTAGGCATGGAGGTATTGAGGGAACCTCAGGACATCATACTTTCATAATGAAAGTTCACAGTTGAACTCCTAAAAGAATTTGATGTCACACATATGTCACCTAATTTATCCCCTCTCAATTCTACAATAAATCTAAGTTTAAGTGATGCGAATGTTATTCCTAATCCAACTGTATATAGATATCGCCTTGGTAAGTTTAATTACTTTACTCACACAAGGCCAAATCTTGTCTTCACTGTTCAACATCTTAGACAATTCATGCAAGATCCTCGTCTACCTTATCTCACTGCCGCATTACGTGTTCTTTATTACTTATCGAAGGAATCAGGTTTGATCCTTTTTCTTAATGTCTTTTTTTTTTAGTTGCTTGCCTTTTGTGACTCGAATTGAGAAACTTGTCCAAATTTAAAAAAATTCATTGGTGAATTTTATATATCACTTGGGGGTTCTCTAATCTCTTGGAAGTCAATGAAGCAAACCTCTATTTCTCTTAGCTCCACAGAGGCTAAATATCGTTTTATGAGGCGCATATTGCGAGCTCACATGATTGGTTCATCTCTTTCAAGATCTCTCTATTCCAATATCTTTGCCTGTGCCTCTCTATTCAGATAGTCATGCGGCAATACATATTGCTAAGAACCCCATGTTCCACGAGAGAACAAAGCATGTTGAGATTCATTGTCATTTCGTTCGACAAAAGTTTTTAGATGGGCTTATTTCATTTTCATTTATTCCATATTCCTCTCAATTAGCTGATTTATTTACAAAATCACTCATCGGTCCTCTTCATCACAGTGTTTTGGGCAAGTTGGGTGTCCGTTGGTCCCCTCCACCTTGAGGGGTGTATTGAGATAATATTATTTTTGTTCATTGGACTGGGTTTGTCCACCTGTTTCATTATTCATCTGTTGCAGTACATGACTTGGGCTAGCCTCAACATTATTCGATGATGGACTACTTGGCTTGGGCCTGCCTTAACATGCTGATTTCGTCCCAACTTCTACAAATCATTGTACATATTATTTTATTTCTTTTGTATACCCTAGGTAAATCTTTTGTATATCATTAAGTAGTATTTCCTACCTTATTTAGAAGTGTATACCCTTAGTTATTTTGTACCTTATTTAGGAGTCTTTAAGTCAACTCTTTACTTATATGTACAGGTCATTGTACAAAGTTATTATTCATTCAAGAAAAAGGAGAAGAAAATTCTTTTCAATTTTTTGTCTTTTTTTTGCTGTAATTTTCTTTCGATTCTTATATTTCAATAGTTTGGGTTCAGATTTTATGATTTTGCACATATATTTCTATGCTCCGTTCCGAAAATGATGGGTTTAATTAAACCCATTATACAACCCCCGTCACCCAGAGAGTAGCACCATGGAAGAAGGAACCAAAAAACGAAGCAACGCAAAGCATCTTTGAAAGACCAATCATGTTCGGGAAAAAAACCAGAGGATCATGTTTGCCTAGAAGAGGAAAAATTGTGATTTCATTATGGTCTTACAAAACGACGGTTACAACATTCTTATCGCTAGAAAAATGAAGGGCCAACAGGTCAAAGTTTTACTACTATTACTTGGAATGGGTTTGGATAATATTGGTTACGGCTTTAATTACATCCCGTCAATTAGTTAGCCATCAGGCATATCCTAGTTGATGATCGTATGGTAAATGTACCAAGTTTCCGTTGTGAACCAAAGACATTATTAGAGCAAAGAATGAATAAGAGTTCAAAGTTTTATTTCAAATTTCTCTTGCCACAAATATGGGATACACATCAACCAACATCATACATCAGAACAGATACAATTTCTTTTCCCCTTTCTGTGTTGTCTATAGTTGATATGAAGTTTGGTATTATATACAGTATTTTTGAAAATATTGTCTTTTGATAGGTTACAGTATATTAGAAAAACTCAGGAAGGCCAGCATTCTCTTCTTGTGACTTACAATCATCATTGGTATATGTTCCTTTGTCTTTGATTAGAAACGAGCTTAATCCTCCGATCTCGATACATGTTCATATTTGGAGCTAACAATCTGGTGTAGCGGTCAAAATAGAGAAGTTGCTTCATTAGAAGGGCAAACTCACGAGGAAATTTCAATCCGTAAGATTCACCAACTCTGACCTGCCAAGCATTGAAGAACATGGATCAGAAAATAGAGGTTACAAAGTCAACAAGGAGAGATATAACAGCATTTTATTTTATTTCTTTGATCTGTAAGTATCTAATTCCACATGTGCATCTAGAAAATGCATGAATATGTACAAGCAAAAACTGCGTCCCTTTATGAATGGAGGGGACTAAGGAATACAAATAAGATGCCAGTATCATAAACATTCTGCATCTTAGACCAAAGTGAAAAAAGTTATAAACATCTGTATTTCAAGTCTATGTACTAGTTCAGCATTTTGTATGATAAAATATTTCTAGAGCACAAAATGCAACTCTTTTTGCTGCATTTATTCGACATTCGGCACTGGAGATCTAATATACTCTCCATTTCACATAATTAAGCCTAATATTAGGACATCTTGAGTACCAGAGGAAGAAGAAAAGTAGAAGAGTACGTGGTGTTCTAGGCAAATAGCCTTGTTTTTATTAATCGTGCAAACTTAAGACCAAACAGGAAAATGATAGGGTGTCTTGACTTTGGTTACGCCATAATTTTGCAGCACAAAGCCACAGCTATAGATTAATACTACAGCTAAAACTGCTTTACCACGTCCAGATATAGTGCATTCATCTGTCTCTCATCGAATGCTACATTGGCAGCAACGGTGGTAGCATTGGTATTTGTGTCCCTGGCAGCAGCAACAATGATTTCTGTATCTAAATCCTGTGTAGAAATAACAATCTATGGGTCAGAAAATGATTAGTTGAAGCTCACCTAGTCCGATGAAATCAAAATTTTCTAGGAGAGCGGCCCATAATGAAGACAATATCAATGACTTACCATCCAAGACTAATAAGTAATAAGTACTCTGTAATAACTAATTACTAGTCCCCACATTCCAAAATAATTGAATTGTTGGGGTATGACACATCCCTTTAAAAAAATCTTTAGGACATAAATTGTAGGTTACTTTTCACTATTACCCTTTTAATTGTTCTTAAATTACCCTCCTAGAAAATGTGAAGTACTTAAGAACCTCATTAAATGAAAGGGTAAAATTGAAAGAAATTTTCAACATGTCTCTCGAAGAATAAACAATTCATTTATTTTGGACATTGAAAAATAACTCAAGAATTCATTTATTTTGGAATGGAGGGAGTATTTCCCAGAAGGGCTTCTCTCTTATCTTTTTACTTGTCTAGGATTTCCAACAAAGGGAGTTCTAAAATAAAACATCCGTCGTATCAGAAACTTCAGTCTTCGAATTTACAGTTGACTAGATTCAGGACAAGGTTGACATGATAGAATTCAAAACCACCTCGATTTGATTCATTGCTACTTTCTCACTTATGTCCTATTTGCCAGTTAATGATGGAGAAATATAACATGTTCCAGTCTTGCAGCCTTTTAAAATACAGCTCTTTGCTTGAAGAACCACATGTAGCCAAAAAAGATTGACTAGCCTACCCCAACCCAAGGACAAGTATACACAGGAACCTGAAGAGCGGAGAAATCAACAGCAGCATCTAAAACTTTAATCAGAATCTACAGAACTTATGCTGGATCTTATATTTTACCTGAATTGACAAAAATATTTTCTCCAAGTCCCTCGCAAAACTCTTCGAGTCCACATCCTTTCCGGTAGCACCCATGTCAATTAGGGCAGATGCCATCGACTCATAATCTTCAATTGCTATAGATTGCAGAAATACTTCCATAGCAGCCCATGTCTTTGGAGATATACGACCAACAATTCCTGCATGGAAAATCTTTATTTTTTTTTTTGTACTTCTATTGATTGCAAAAGATGTTAATAGGGAAGTTCTAACTCAATTGGCATGCCCATTTTCGATATTTAACTTAAATTAGCATGCCCATACCCCAACTATGGAAAAACGTAATGTAGAGAGTACAAGATCAATAGAAGGGGTTAAGTAAATCAAGCTAGCTGTTAATAACATTTCTCATTGAGAAACTAGTGCTAAATAATCTATTATAGTTTGATCAGGAAAGAGACAGAACACAGTTTTCTAAACCCTTAAATAAGAAAAAGAACGCATGATGATCAGTTGATCTTAGGCATATTTATACACCTAAGTGTCATTATTTACGCGCGTTTAGCTTAGTTTTGAGAATAACTTGATGTGCTTAATGAAGTATAAAGTGTATATTTGTGTGCTAAGTTGCATGTTTAGAGTGTTTAAGTGCATTTGAAACAATTCAAGAGTCGAAAGAATCAAATAGAGTTCAAAGGAGAAAACTAGTTAAGCTAGCCTACGCTATGCTTGTTCTATTGTACTTTGATGAGCTTTATTATGTTGTATGGACTAATGTTTGTTATGAGATGTTGTAGGAGACCATTGGAGCAGCTATGGGAGCTAAATGAAGCCTACACACAAGCCACAAGGAGTGGGGAAATAAGGAACAATTAGAAGAGAAGAAGAGAGCAAAAATTGGATGAAACCTCACCTTGTGGAGGCATCCATGGGCCGCACCCTTTAGAGCGAGGGCACACTGGTTTGGTCGTGCTATGGGCCATGCAATGCAATCCACGACTAAAACTTGGGTCTTTTGCTTGGTTTAAGTTGAGGGCAAAGTGGTCAATGCTTATATTTTGTATGGGGCATCTTATGGACGACCTAAAGGGCTATATAAGGAGTACTTAGCCACATTTACAAGACATCTTTGGAACAACACATGTTTGGAGAGAGGAGAAGGCAACAAGGGCTCTACGTTAGAGTTTTTCTTCCTTTAACTTTTAGTTTTCTTGTAGTTTTACTTGTGAATTCATTAATGGTGATTCTTTGTATGTAAGTGTCGAAACACCCTCTTTCTACGGTTGAGGCTACGAACATGATTGCTTAGCATAAACTCAAGTTGGTTAACATTAATTATCATATTTGATTGTTCTTATATTCTTACACTTACTATTCATTGATTCGCAACCTTTAGAATACATCTATATTTCTTTTGTGAGCCCGAAAGAAGTAACATTAGATTAGAACGTGGAACATAAGGAATGGGTTCTTGTCTTTTAGATGAATATACCTAGTTTGTCCCGTTTGGCTCTAATACGGGATGAAATATAAATGCATTTGAATTAGTTCCCACATCCTCACTCAACGATGTAGTTGTGAGGCTAACTTAAATAGACGATTTGAGGCTCGAAAGACCATAATCATGATATTAACCCCGTGATCAACAACCAAGATAAATAACTTAACCAACACGATTGTTTAGCTTTGCATGATTGTTCAAGATGCCTTGACCCTAGAATCCTCCTATGTAATGTTTACAACACTTTTAATCTCCTTTATTGTTCATTTTTTACTTTTAGCATAATAAAACTTAAACTCTCTTTGGTAACAATCGCACTCGTTTAACTTCAATAGTAATACTTGAATTGGTTGTCTGTTAAACGTCAAGTCCCTTTGGGATAGATATTAGGCTCGCCAGAGCCACTTTATTACTTGCACGACCACGTACACTTGTGTGTGCATTTGGACACAACACCAGCCAGCACTCGGCAGTTTCTCAACCAGCAAATGAGTTAGACATTGCTTTGCCATCCAAGTTAAACTATTTGCAGCAAAGTTCATGATCCTAAGACTGCATCTCATTTATAGCTACTAGCTCCTACAGAAAAAAAATCAGGTAGGTAACTAATACACCTGACGTCTAATTTATGCAGCATACTTTCCTTTTTAATCTATTCCAGATAGAATGTCAATACTTTCCCATTTTAGAAGCAATTTAACTTTAACCTTCTCATTTTTGCGTTACTGAGATGACTTATAACGACACAAATGTCTATGGTTTGTGTTAGAGCACAAGTTTCTAAGGTCTTACTTTCTTAACCTCCATGAACAGTCAAACAACGCCACATAAATTGGGACAGAGGGAGGATTCAGATAAACGTCTTTACAAAAATGAGTATCTTTCCACATGACAATTTTAACCAATTATGCCTTTTACTATGCAAAATATCCACTAGGTCATAAGTTCCATTTCTTGTGCATTATCCTTAAAGCCTTTGACAAATATTCTCCTACACTTTCTCTCTTAAATGATTGAAATTCTGGCCCTGGGCTCAGACAAAAAAGAGAGAATTATATATATATTATCAAAAACCACCTAAAAATATGAAGTGGCTGACACCAATTATCCACTGCCCACACAAACTTTTGGCCTACTTAGTAGCCAAAAAATGCCCAGGAGAAGGATGGAAGGAGAAAAGATGTGTGGTACCAAAGTCAAGGAACCCAATACGCCCATCACGTAGTTGCCACAAATTTCCAGCATGTACATCAGCATGGAATGATTCACAGGCGACCAGACTGCCAAACCTGCATATGGGCCAAACAAATCGAACTCTACTGGTCAGAGTAAACTGAACATAAAAGCCAAAACAGACTAAAAACAAGATCAGAAATCTTACCAAACATTTAGGGCAGTAATAAGACTCGTCTCAGGATTAGAAACCAGTGACTTAATAGAGTCTAGGTCCGTCAAAGGTACTCCATATAGCCTCTCCATAGTCAGTACACGCTTAGTGCTATATTGACGGTAGACTTTTGGAGCAGTGGCCTGCCTAGTAAGTCCCATGGCTTCTAAATACCTCCTAAATGTCTCAACATTTGTAGCCTCCTTGTTGAAGTCAACTTCTTCTAGCATTGATTGTCGTATATCTTTGACAATAGCAACCTATATCAAAGTTGCATATACGGAAACAAAAACTTGAAGCTGTTATTTTGGGACGCGGCAGTGAGGAAGGGTGAGAGATAGACAAAAGCAAAAATGCTGTTTACATGGAAACATACTCCAGTCGCAACAGGTTCACAAGAACTAGTCACCAAAATTGAAACAGAGCGGCAATAAATAAAAATTAAAGATACAAGAAAAAGTATGATTTGAACAATAGCACGACTTAAATAGATGCACCAGAGACTAGGTTCTATCTATTGGCAAAATCTATATAACATTGCAATCTGACGACATATAATCTGATCAATGAGAAAGAATTTACATTGAACAGGTTAAAATTTCAGTTATGATGTTAGAGATGCCCATTGTTTTAGTTTAAGAAGCTGTGCCATAAGGTAGTATAAGTGTCAAGAACCACTGCTCTTTCCTTTTGTTGATGAAGAGGCAGGGGGTGCTTTTCCGTAAGAATTTGAGGATAAATTTTAATCATTCCTCAAAAGATAATTAGAGTAAAAATTCTAGAGGAAAATTATAGTCATATCAGCAGTCACAGTAAATTGTTAAAAAAATTATATGCATTTTACCAGAGATGCACGGCTTAGATCAGGACTCAAAAACTCCAGGATACGTGCTGCAATGTAAATAAAGTTCAGATCTGCTACCAAAATATCTTCTATTCCAGGTTTCAAAACCTTTATCACAACATCCTCTCCTGTGTCTCTTATTTTTGCACCATGCACCTGGAAATTTAACATATTTGAGCCATTTAAGAGATCAGATAATAAAACACTTGGAAGAACAGAATCATCAATTGTCATGAAACGCAAGACAAAGGAAAAAAACTCATGAACCTGAGCAATTGATGCAGAGGCAACTGGTGTGGGATCAATATATTCAAACACGGTATCAATTGGTCTGCCTAGTTCCTCACGCAAGATTGTTTGGATCTCTTCAAATGGAACTGCAGGAGCCCTGTCAAAACAGTACTGGAATTCTTGAACATACTCTGGTGGAAACAACGTGGGTGTGGATGCAATAAACTGCAAATTGTATGGCAATAAAGTAATAAGCCACATGTCATTGGCATGTAAATGAAAGATCATGACAGCAAGTAAGGTGATATTGCTTTGAGCTTACCTGACCTAATTTAATATAAGTTGCACCCATGCGTTCAAACAATTTCCTCAAATATAGGGGAGATAATAGCCCAAGATGCAGCTGAGTTGGTAGTCCTGTGGTTGAGTTTGCCGTCTAAAAAGTAAAATATAATTAAATTAAAGAAAACGACACCTGTTAAGAGTCTAAAGCTATGAACAAAGTTAGTGAATTAGATTATTGGAAAAGAAAAGTCAAAGAGAACAACCAAAACAGCTTTTTTCCCTTTTTGTTGTGGAGTAGAGTGCTTTAGCTAAGCAACGGATATCTGGTAAGTCTAAACAATCCCCAGAAAGTTCAGCAAATAACATTTGGATGTCCTCTGACTAGTAGGATAAATCCAACGCGAAGTAATCAAAATCTTGAAATGGGAAGCTTTTCTTAAAAATTGCTACAATAAAAGTTGAGCATTGTTGTGGATTCTAAATTAATGTGGTCTTGAAAGCTCCACGAATTTCACTAAAGAAGCTTTGCAATAGAAATGACAACCCCCCAAACTGGTTTATGATTTTACCACACTTACAAAAGTACATCTTATGATTTTATCCATTTAAAAGTAATTTAGTTCAGAACATCATGAAAGTAATTAGTTCGGAACATCATGAACCTTAATGGAACTTGGGAAACAACATACATTCAATAATCAATCTGTGAATCACCACTTTAAATATGTTGATAAAACAAAAGGCACACCATAAAATTCTCTTATTAGTTACTTATAAAAAATGTTTTTATTGACAATCAGTGCATGATATTAGGACTTAGAAGCTGTTACCTTAGATACATCTTGCAGCCACTTAGTGCCTACTTTTTTTATTGACAATCAGCATAATATTAGGACTTAGAAGCTGTTACCTTAGATACATCTTGCAGCCACTCAGTGCCTACTCCAACAAACGCTTGGACACCCTGAGCTAACCTTAAGGCTCCACGCGGACCTGTGTTTAGAGATGTTTGGACAATATCCTCCACAAGTTTGGGCAAGTTCTCTAGACGATCTACCGAATAAAAAATAATTTGAGTTAAGCTCAACAATGACAAAAATTACCAAGTATTTCAGAATACTTCAAATGCAAAGCATATTCCAAATGCTCCCCTATCTTCGTAACCTATTAAAAGAATGAGCTTCATCGTGCAACTATCTTCAATTGCCAATACCATAAAGAAAACGTTGTAATTCTGCTAATGTTTGACTAATGAGTGGTCAATGAAGTGGTTAAGAAGCATGGAATCTCAGGTTCAAATCCCGATGAAAACAGAAACACTAGGTGATTTGTCCTAGCTTTGGTGCTAGGAGATAGCACATATGCAGTGTAACTAGTCGAGGTGTGCACAAATTGGCCCGGGCACGCCGTTATTAAAGAAAAAAAGAAGACTGATTATAATTACGGTTTGCTTTTACTCTTCATAAAAAAGATAAACAGCTTATGAAAATAGAAAGTGAAGCACCTTGAAGACTAGAAGTAAATAGATCCTGTGCCTGTGAATAACGAGCGAAAATTCGCAAAACATTGCGACGACGATTTGGATAACCAATATTTCTTGGTCTAACAATAGTCAACTGCAAAATAATTGAAATTTAATTCTAAGATTCAAAATAGGGAGATGGTAAAAGAGGTAATAGTAGAAGCAAACCTGAGAGTGAGGGAGTAGTGACAAACGCCCATTAGAGACGCCCTTCAACACCGTAACTACTGCCATTTTACTGAATTCACAATTCTCTGATCAGTGAATGATGTGTGATCATAATTAACAAAGATGAAAAGGAAAACAATTTTCTTAGTCTCGTGAAAGATAGGAGGCCACGTAGCATCTATTCATTTAGCATAATACCCCTCCATCCATCCCATTTTACTTGTTCCAATTTAACCTACAAATTTATTAACAAAGATAATTAATACTAACATAATTAGTTTATTACAATACTCTTATTAAATAATATTTATATTTTGATTTAAATAAAAAAATTATTAATATAAAAGATAAAATATAGAAAAATTTTGATTTATAAAAAATAATAAATAAAATGAGAAAATAAATTAAAAAATTTAAAATAAATAAAATGGAACGTGGAGTACCTCATTCTTGTTTCATCTGGAGGTGTTTATTCTTCAATATTGGTTAGCTTTTACGAGGAAATGAAATAAAAGAAAGGGCTTTTCTAGCTTTTACGAGGAAATGAAATAAAATAAAGGGCTTTTCTTATCAACACGTGCTACTGCAATTGGATAGACTTTTAGAAATATCATTAGTTTGAGGCTTAATTTTATCAAATACAGCATAGTTTGCTTTATTATAATTGAGTAATTGTTATGAAATGTAAAACAAGAATAACAAGAACGGAGGAAGAAGAGAATAGTTTTTATTTTTGATTTCTTAAGGTGAATTACAATGAAGAAAATCTCCTTTATTTATGGGAAAACTAATTTTGGTTTAAAAAGGGGGACTATAACCTTTTCATAAATAGACATTCAATATAATATGGTAATGCATTTATAATATTTTTCTTGAATGTCTAACTGGTAGATAATGTGTCTCATTAAAGCCTTAGTAAAAAAATTTAGTGGAAAAAAATCTAGTGAAGGAAAAAGAGTATACATCTCTAATAATATGTATATAGGCTGCCTCATTAAAAACCTTACAAGGAAAACTCAATGGAACAAAACCTCGTAAGGAAAGAAGAATACAACACATATTAATTCCTCCTAATGAGAACATCCTTGAACCTTTGCATCCCGATCTTGTGCACCATCTTCTTGAAAGTTGCAGTTGGAAGAGACTTGGTGAATAAATCAGACACATTGTTACTTGAACGAATCTGTTGCACGTTAATATCACAATTCCTTTGGAGCTCATGTGTATAGAAAAGTTTTGGAGAAATTTGTTTCATTCTATCTCCTTTTATGAATTCTCCCTTAAGTTGTGATATGTATGTTGTATTATCTTCATATAAAATTATGGATAGTTTGTCATGTCTCAAATTATATTTTTCTCAAATGAGATGAATTATAGGCCTCAACCGCACACATTCTTAGCTTATTTCATGAATAACTATTATCTCAGTGTGGTTCAATGAAGTGGCCACGATAGTCTGCTTTGTAGATCTCCAAGATATGACAGTACCTCCACATATGAACACATAACTTATTTGAGACCGAGCTTTATATGGGTCAAATAAATATCCAACATCAGCATAACCAATAAGATCGGGGCTACAATCTTTAAAATAAAATAAGCTCATGTGTTTGATCCCATTCCGATGTCTCTTACAAGGAGCAAAACTATTCCTTGCTAACAAATTGACCAAAAAGGCTATACCAAGCCTTGTACTGTTTGCAAAATATATTAGTACACTAATTGCACTAAGATATATAACCAATCCAATTTGGTATATTTCTTATTTCAACAAATAATCTATTACTTTTGAAAACTCTCCAAAAATTTCAATAATTTTCAAGTTATAAATTTATGCAAGATTGAAACACCCTGGTTTCTGGACCTTAGCAAATTTTCTTGATTTCTGGTTTTCTAGGCAAGATACGACTTAGGGGAACAAGTTGTACACTTGGGTACGGGTGGTATGGTCCAGTCGTATGCTGACCAGTGTTGGTTGATGGGATGGATGTAGTTACTGGAATGGGTACGATTTGGGTGGTACGAGTTATATCGGTGGATACGGGTTGTTTGATTACTTCACTTAACCTTAGACTTGGTAACTTAAGTTGTATCTGAGTACGAGTGGCTCACCATGAGTCGTAAGCCAGGTACGAATCGTACCATGGACTCGTATGATGGTCAATGTTCAAACCTCCTGAAATTCTATTCTGTCAGGGGTACAGCTTATGGGTACTACTCGTACACTTGTATATGACTTGGTTTTTGGGTGTGTCGTACCTTGGACATCGTTGGGTCCAAGGAGGGAGACTAGGGTACGAGGGGTGGGTACCACTCGTACAGGATAGGTACGATTCGTAAGGGTTAGTCGTACCCTATGACGGGAATTAAGTGCAGTTTAAGTGAGAGCAATCTGGACATTTTTCCACTAATCCTAATAAGTTCTCATGAGTTATATTGCACTTGGGAGGTTATTTGCCCTACTATTCTATTCTTAAACACTTAGAAAACACTCTTAAATCCTCTCTAGAGCTCTTGGGCAAATGAAGCTAGGGTTTCATCCTAATGAGTAAATAGGGGCTTGTCTTGGTGATTTCTCTCCATCATCATCTTAGTTTTAAGGCATGTTCTCTTCCCTCATTGTTAGTTTCAACTAAAGGCATGGATTTTATATAATGTTTTCATTATTTGAATGTTGTATGATTTGGGAGTTTTGTTATAAATACTTGGTTATGGTTTTTCTCATGTTTTAATTATGCTTTTATATGCATAAATAGTGGTTTTAGATAATTAGTTGCACGAGAATAGTTGTTTGGTAATTGACTTTGATTTTGGAAATACTATGCCCCCAATTTGTTTGATAAAATGCCTACAATAATGTTTTACCATAATATTGGGTTTTCAACGGAACTTATGCATGGTTTAAACTTGGTAATGGAACCCTAAATAATATGAATGGTTTAAATGGTTTTGGAAATGATTTGGCTCAATAAACATACTTGTGGGGTACAAGGGAATCCCCCAAGTTAATATAGTAATGGATACTTGTGAGGTACATGGAATCCCCCAAGTTAATTGGATAGCAGGGTCTATGGGTACATTGGAATCCCTTAACCACTAAAAGGTTTGGCTAAGGACAATACTTGCAAGTTATAGTCGGTATGATGATACCACTACTAATAGCCTTGGTTAATAATAATGGAATAATGGTTTAGTTCAAAAATTATTTTAATTAGGCAATAATGACGAGGTGTGAAAGCTAACCGTGAAGGTGGGAGTTCAATAAACGAACACTAGAAATTCATGTTTGCCGACATAGGGTAGCGCATGACGACCCTTTTATGGTACTTTGAGGTATACGAGATATCCTCTAAGTACACTGTACATATGTATCTTGGAGAGTGAAGGGTACATAGGAATCCCCGATTCTTATAGTATCTTCGGTTCATGTTGTTACACTCATCAGGGCCCGTTCAAGGGGTTACACTGGACCCATATAACCCGCGGGTGGTTCTAGGATAGTTACGCTTCACATTCCTAGGTTAAAGATTTTAAATGCATGCTAAACTAGGTTCCCTTTTAAGTATGGGTTGTGGATGGTTTTACTTGGTTTTCTTAAATGACATTATTTTATCCTTATCTTGAGTTCATGTTAGCATTCACCCGCTAACCCATCTTCGGGTGGTTGTATCCCTATGCGATACAGGAATCAACCATTCTACTCCTCCTGCTTAGAATTCGGACATTCGGGGGTCAGCTTTGGATTGAAGTGGTAAGCTTCTATCTTTCCGAAAGGCTACATTTCATGGATGTTATTTCATACTTTGGATTATTTATGGATATTGGTTTTGGCTATGGTTGGGGGCATGTCCCAACCGGATTTTCGTATTCTTTTGGTTAGAGGCTTTTGTGGAACTACTATGGGTTGACATGGGCGGGATCGGTATTGGTGTCAGCCTTAGTATTGAGGATGACATCATTGGATAAAATTTCTCACTTTTCCATCGTATTTTATTTTGAGATTATTTAATTATTAATGAAACTTATTTGGTTATGGTCGGATTTATGATTTTGGTTTGGTTTGGTATGGTTGGACGGTTGGTATGGGATGGTCGAACTCGGTTGAGTCGATCTCGGTAATAGACCTATCCCAAAGTCTGAAATCTGGAATGTTACATTATCTTGTTATATGTTCGAAATTCAGCCAACTCAGGGCAGGTGGCTGGAGGTTGGGTTGGGTAATGGGGGTGGTCTCCGATTCTAGTCGGACTTGGGACGCCCATTACGAGAATGTCTCGAGTCGGGTCGCGTCAAATATAAGGATAGTAAATAAGTTTCTCAGAAACTTTTATATGCTTTAAACATTTTGAATCCGTAAAAATAAATTTCATATAAATTTTATCAAGTGACAACATTCACCATTTCATGTGTGATATCTTCAAATCTTTGGACTACAAATCAAATAAGTTTTATACTTATCAAGATCCATCCTTTCATATCACTTGATAAATATTTATACACCCACATGCTTAAATAAATATAGAGTTCAGATCCTCGTAATCTTTTACAATATTACCCTAATATTGTGTCAAAGATATTATCGATGATACATCATTTTGTATCAGTTCACAATATGACATAACATTTTAAGATCTCATCACTTCATTGTCTTCAGGTACCTGAACCTCTCATAAGATTTTATGAAGTATTATATCGTAGGCTCTTTAAGAGCACATTGCCTCTTTATTATGATTATTTGCTCCTTTTTCTTTTTCAAGAATTATTGCTTTTAGAATCAATTGATCTACCATGCTTCATATATGTAGTAGACTTTGTCCTTCAGGGATATCCAATTGGAGTATTTACAGCTAAATGCAATATCAATTTTTTGGTCAATAAATGCTCTTAGCATTTGAACTTAAATTATCTTTTGAATGAGGATCATATTGATGATAATTCACAATATATTTCTTAGTTGTTTATTATCTCCCCCTTATGTTAGAAAAGCTAACGTACATCTCAATTTACTTTAGAGAATCCAACTTTGTGGGAGAATTAATCATAATTTATTGATTGCTGCATACAAGTACTTTTGTATAAAATATATCATATTTCAAATCAACAGATGAATTTTTGTTCTCATTAGCAATGATTTAGCTATTTATTGAAGGCATTTAACGCCAAACTAGCATTATCAAGATGAATTGTCTTGATTACACAATCTAGAAATTCTTTACTCAATTTTATTGAGCAAGCAACTCTATGAATGTCAAACTGCAAGTTGACAATAAATATACATGGGATTATCTTATTGATGCATCTTTTTAACATATCACATGATAGGTGAAGAAACCTATGTTCACCTTTTATACTTTCTAGATTTTAAGGGATCAAATCTCAACATTAGTTGGTCCAACCAGCTTATCATGAGAACAAACAACATAAATAATTCTAGGAGAATCTTCTAATTCTTCAACATATACCTAATACACAATATGGATATCTTTAAAATGTCGCAATCGTTCAAGTCAACTTATGAACTTATTTGTAGTAGTAAACTCCAAGTTTGCCACAACATGTGTTCTTTTGCTTTAGTAGATTTCAGATTTACTATTATATGAATAAATTTTAGATTTACTACTTCAGAAGTAGATTTTAAAATAACTCTTCTCAATTACTCTGCCTATTTCGGAGGTGAGTTGTGATACCATCACAATTAAGTGCACATTTGTATTGATAAACTTTACTAAACATTATCACATTCACCTTAGGATATGGATTTGTACTTATAACAATCAAAATTCTCTTTTCTTAGGAATTGAATATAATTGTACCTAAGTCTATCAAATTTTTTTAGCTTATAACCTCTTTCATGATATTTCTACTTCAGAAGCAAATCAAGACATACATATAATGTAGAAAGTTTTTCTCTAACATATCTTATAATCTTAACAAATGTGTGAAAATATTATTACTTTTGATGATTATTATCATATTATCCATCCACGTATATGTTCGTATATTCAATGACTTGTCTTCTTTCAGACATATTATGCATTGCTACCACATTCACTTCAGAGAATGGAGCATATTCGATGGGACATGTCTCATGACTTTTCACTAAAAAATATTATTTTGCCTTAGCCATCATAATATCATCAATATGGTGCATTGAGATTCAAACTCAATGTCTTATCTATATAAAAATGTCTTAAGCATAAATCAATGAGATTTAAACTCAACATCTTATCATCATGGTGCATCTGGACTCTAACTCGATGTCTTACCCTTTTAGTGCCATGAAATTTAAATGCAATATTCAATCATTATGGTGCACCGAGACTTTAATCTAATGTTTTACTCTTTGGTGCTGTGAAACTTGAATCCACCATCTTACCCTCAATTAATAATATAATGGGTCAATGATATCTTCGATTTCTTGTGATTGGCAAACTTAATAACCAAAAGATATATCCAATAGAGCCACTTTTGATGGTCACTTTTTGGTCATCATAACTTTGTTGAAGTGTAAACAGATCTACTACTTCTTGCAACATTACCACGTAGTCTAGTAGGTACTTGATGATGAAAGTATAAAATTAAGAATAAGAAAAAGGCCTTAATTACTTACCTTGTGATAGTCCAGAGTTTCACTTTGACGACTAGCTTGAACAATTAAAATATAAATAAAAAAGTGTTAACCTTAACATCTTGAATTTAGCTTTTACTTTTGGATGTTTAGCCTCAATCTTTGTCCCACTTTCCAAGTTCCCTTTCTCGACCTCAGGTTCTCTCCACGGGATTAATTGTGCACCAACAGTATGTTGCTTTTATGAAGAATAAAATCAATTTCACTCTAATATTTAGAGACTCATGCTGATAACGTGTTATGAAATATAAAGTACGAACAAGAAGAATGGAGAGAGAAGAGAGAGTAATTCTTATTTCTCTTAAGTATTTCTTGAGGGGTCAATTACAATAAAGAAAAACCCCTCTTTATTTATAGGAAAAAATTAACTGTGTCCCAAAAGTTGGGGTTTCTAACTTTTTTATAAATAGACATTCATTATATATGGTAATACATTTATAATAGTACTATTGTAAATGTTATTATTTTATAATTGTGAATGCCTTAGAAGCATACCTATCTTTGAGAGTAGGGGGTGCACATTCACCCGCTAGCTTTGACAAAACCTATGTATATATATAATTTGTATATTTATATATACTAGTTAAAGGTACATGCATTTCACGTGTGTATCACATTAAAAAAATAAAACTATATATTTAATTTTAAACATTAATAAAACAACTAACAATTTGCAATGGAATTTCATGATATTTAAAAATTAAAATTTACTTAGTTGTTCCGCGTTGAAACAATTTATGTGCTTCATATAGTTTTATTGAATATATTTAATGTCTTCTAATTGACATTGATCTCAAATAAGTCATTGTTCATCACGCTAAGTATCTAAATTATCATATATATGGATTAATTTTTACTTCATACAATTTATATAAATTTTTAGTTGTTTTTAAAATTTAAAATATCAATTATGCTACATAAATTGAGACGGGACTAAAAATTATATAAAATTATCCAAACAATACACTTTATCAATATGGCCCAAAATGAAAGAAATAGTCACTTGATCAACAAAACAGGCCCAAAAAGGCCCAAAATCAACTTAACACACCATCCAAATAACACTAATCAAATACGATCACATAGTAATGCTCAAATAGGAAACTACAATCACATAGTAATGCTCAAATAGGAAACTATCTCTAGAAATCACTTCAGCTTCTTTCTTCTCCGCCAAACATCTACATGGTTTAGTTCATCAGCAGCGTGATACGACATCGATTTAGCATCTCTCGTTGAGAAAATAATGCTCCTGACTCTGCTTTGCTCTGATTTTGACATTTATCGATGACTTCAACTTTTATATGTAACTCCAGATACCACTGTCAATGTCTTCATTGTCTCTTCTTGCTCTGATCAACTTCTTCAATAGCTGAGGAAGGATGAATGATCTTAGCGAGTTACTTTTAGCAAGGAAGTTTTAGATCTTAAGAGTTGTCCAAAATGGTTTCTCTGGTGGTGGTGATGAATAATTACTATAGCTTCACTTATAATTTCTGTAAGATATGCTCAATCATACAAAGTTTGAATGAAGAACTGATTTTTGAAATTGAGAAATTTTAAAATTGGTAGCTTAACTTTACTTATTACTTTTGCTTCTTTTTTTTTTCGTTGTGATTTTAAAGTATTTTAAAATTTGATAATTGAATAGTTTTTTAGAACATTGACATAGTCATATAATTATTGTCTTAACTTTAGAAGTACAAGCTCTTCTTCAGATCAAATTTCGGAGGTTTCTATCTTTGCATGTCACCTTGATACATGAATTTGAGGTACTGGATATAATTTTTTTTGTTCTATATATTTTTCTTAATCTATTTTATTTACAAATTCGAGTTAACTTTTGCTGGCAAATTTAAATTTTTGGGATAGTGTGAATAGTTGTGCCTCATTGTTATAGAGATTTACTCCTACCATTAAATTGACGGGGATATAACAGTGAACTAACAAAATTTTACATTCTTTTATTTTATGTTCGTTTCAAAATCATTTGATCAATTCTCATATGAAAAACTTACTTTGGAATATACTCCACCTTGTGGCACGTGTGGCAGTAGGTGCAGATGGAAAAAATTATGTTTCTTTCAGTCTTTTGAATTCTGATCCGTATGATTGGGTTTATGATTGATAATCACCTCATTTTCTCTTTCAGTTGCGAAAGATCCTAATTTGTTTACTCGTTTCTCATTGCCCATAACAAAGTTTGTAGTTAGACTTCTTCGGTATAATGCTTCTATTACTTTTTTTTTAACTTAGAGATGTAGTATGTAGTGTTTAATGTGTTTGATGCTTAATTTGTATCGCTAAGATTTATATTGTTATGAATATTGTATGTTTATCCTTGTTTAGCTAATACCCAATTAAATTTCTTATTTATCTACTAAAATGAAATATAATCATCTATCGACAAATTTTTAAAAAGTTAGATGAAATTATGCGGGTTCCTATTGTTATGTTGTAAGTGAATATGGGAATGAAAAATGGAGAGAACAAATAGAGGAAAAAGTATAGTGAGCTTTCACTTTAAGGATGTAAAGCTCTCTGACATTGATGGGAGAAAGAAAATTTCTTATGCTTATGTTGAGAAGCATTCCTTCATGTGGTTAGTAAGACAAGAACAAGACATGTCTCACACCATCATCATCGTCGCTCACATAACTTGGCTTCAAATTTAGATTTAGAATTGACAAATGACCGAGAGATTAATTTTTTGAATAAAATTTATTCAAAACTTCAAATAAGTGAAGTTTTTAATTCGAAAATCCAATAGAAAATATTTCTCCATTTGCAGACGCAGTCACAACGCCCCTCAAAGGGACGTGACCCTTTGAGGTACTGTTTCAGAATGAAATAACAACTTGAACATGGAGGTCTGGCGTAGGTCGATTGCAGGCCAAGCCAGAATATTCTGATTTGTGCCAAACAGTTCCTGCATATGTAAATGCAGCATAGTAGGTGTCATTTTAAAAAATAGTGCATTATTTCTTGAACCATTTTTTCCTTTCTGAAGCACCACCTTTTTAATATAAATACCTGAACTCTTCCTCAGGTAAAGTCATGAAATTTGAGTTGAAAAACATCTTCTTTTCTAAAAGATCGAGTGTTATCTTCAAACTGTCGAGTGAGTTTGTTGTTCCAAAAATTTGAGGTACCACTATTTTCTGAAGTGAATCATTTTATCCTAGGATGAGGTATTCCATTAACCTCAGATATTTGAGGAGAATAAATTCCTTAAAGACACACCATGAATTCGGTGGACCTAATTCTTTCATTTTCTGTCTTTATCTTTCTTTCTTTAAGTTGATTTTACTATTTTTCCAGAAAATTGTAGAAACTTCATTTTGATAGTTCATATATTATTTGAACTTGTGGTTGAAGTTGTTATAAATTATTTGTAGTTCTTGAAGTTAGTGTTGAAATTCATATTGTTAAATATAGATTCACTAAACCTGAAAAATAACAATCTTAAGAAATTTAAATAATCTGTATTTTTGGGTTTTTGGATATTAAAGCCTTTTGTTTTCTACTTTGTTTGAATTTAATTATGATTTGAAGATATAAAAACTTCATCACGAGTTAAAGTTCATCCGATTGACGAATAGAAGAACACAAAAACTTCATCGTTAAACTAGAAATAAGTTTTTGTTTAAAGTTTTAAATTTATAGTTAGTATTCATACATATTAAATTGGTTGTCACTTTGAACAACAAAAATGACTGTTGAAAGCAAGTTAATAATGGAATGACAAATGTCGCACCAAAAACTATTGTTATTTCAAGCTGTTCAAATGCTGCACCCTCCATAGCAGCGACGAAGAAATCCAAAAAGTTTTGGGTGTGTATTTTAAAAGATGGCAACGAAATATGTTCTTTTATTTGACTACACTAAGTCTACAAATTTTCATTAGAGAAATCATTCCAGAGTTGATGAAAGAAACACGAAAAAAGGCATGCTTTATTGTAATTGAAGCTTAAAAACACTCAATTTCTTGAATAAGAACTACATATTGGGTGGCTTACCAGATGACCTGTATAATCTGTCTAGCAATATGAAAGCCTCTAAAAAAATATGGGATGCTTTGGAAAGGAAATACAAAATAGAGGATACGGGAATGAAGAAATTCATTGCTGCAAGATTTCTGGACTTTAAGGTGGTAGACAGTAAAATTGTCATCACTTAAGTTCAAAAAATGCAAGTTATCATGATTTCCTAGTGGAAGGTATAAACTTAGTAAATAACTTTATTGAATATCTTAATTTTGTTCTTAATAATCACATAACCTTTGATGTAGGGTTAGTTGTGAACGATGCTTTCCAAGTAGCTGTTATAATTAAAAAGTTACCACCTTTATGGAAAGACTTCAAAAACTACTTGAAGCACAAGCGAAAGGAAATGTCTGTTGAAAACCTCATTTTGAGGTTATAGATTGAAGAGGACAACAAAGCAGCTGAAAAACGATCTAGGGGGATTATGCAATAAGCGGAGCGAATATTGGGAGGATGCCCCTAATAAATGAAAGAAAATAAAAAAAAATATCGGGACAACAAAGCAATCCTCCTAAGAAGAAATTCAAAGGAAATTGCTTTAACTGTGGCAAAGTTAGCCATAAGTCGGCAGATTTTCGGGCTCCCAAGAAGGGCTAGCAAAAGGATCAAGACAACATAGCGGAATTCAATGATGATGTGGATGATATATGTGCTATGCTTTCGGAGTACAACTTAGTTGGAAATACTAGAGAGTGGTAGATTAATTCAGGTGCCATCCATCACATATGTGCTAACAAGGAATTATTTACATTGTACGCTTTGGATCAAGTTAATGAGAAGATATTTATGGCTAATTCTACTACAACAAACGTTGAAGAAACAAGCAAGGTTTGTTTGAAGATAACATCAGGCAAGGCGGTGACACTCAACAACGTGCTACATGTTCCGGAGTTGCAAAAGAACTTAGTTTCTACTTCATTTTTAACTAAAAATGGATTCAAATATGTATTTGTTTCTGACAAGTTGTAATTAGTAAAGGAGAAGTGTATGTAGGTAAAGGTTACCTCACCAAGGTTTTTTTTAAGATTAATGTAATAAATGTTGAAATCAATAAAATTTCTATTTCTTATTACTTACTTGAGTCAAATAAATTGTTGCATGAATGGTTAGGACATGTTAATTACAAAACCTTACGAAAAATGATTAATTTAGAAGTTTTGCCTAACTCTGAGTGCAATAAATTAAAGTGTCAAACATGTGTGGAATCCAAGTATGCTACGCATCCATATAAAATTGTTGAAAGGAATTCCATTCCCTTAGACTTAATCCATACAGACATTTGTGATATAAAGTCAACATTATCTTGTGGTGGGAAAAGTATTTCATAACTTTTATTCACGATTGCACTAGATATTATTATGTTTATTTGCTAAATGGTAAGGATGAAGCAATATACATATTTAGGTAATATAAAACTGAAGTTGAAAATCAATTGGATAAAAATATCAAAATGATAAGAAATGATAGAGGTGGCGAGTATGAATCTCCTTTTGCGGAGATATGTTTAGAAAATGAAATTATCCATCACACTACTTCCCCATATTCACTTAAATCAAATGGAATTGAGAAAAAAAAATCAAACATTAAAGAAAATGATAAATCCCTTACTTATATGTTCAGGTTTACCACAAAACTTAGGGGGGGAAGCTATCCTTACAACAATTGAATACTTAATAGAGTGCCCATAGTAAGACACATTCTATTCCATATGAAAAATAGAAATGAAGGAAACCCAACTTGACATATTTTGAAGTGTGGGGGTGTCTATCCAAATTCCAAGTTCCTATGTCTAAAAGGGTAAAAATAGGGTCCAAGACTGTGGATTGTGCGTTTATCAGATATGCTACAAGAAGTAAAACATGTCATTTTTTGGTTCTTAAATTCAAACATCCAGATATTTATGAAATAAGATAATTGAATCAGATCATGTTGAGTTTCTTGAACACTTTTATCCATATATAATTGGATATGAGCTACCTAGTGAAAGGTGTAAATGACTCCGAGATGAACCAACAGAGAATGTACTTAATGATGAGAATCTAAGGCATAGTACACATCAAAGAATGTTGACTTCCTTTATATCAGATTTTGTAGCATTTCTTCTTAAAAATGTGCCTCAAATATTTAAAGAAGTTATGTCATCTTCGAACTCATCCTTTTGGAAAGAGGCAGGCAACAGTGAGATTGATTCATTCATGAGAAACTATACTTGGGAGATGGTTGATCTTCCTTTAGGAAATAAATCATTAGATTCTCTTAAAAAGAAAAATAAAGGCTGATGGTACTATTGACAAATACAAGTTAAGACTTATTGTGAAAGCCTTTAGTAAAAAAAAAGGTCTTAATTGTTTCATCACATGCTTGCCAATAACAAGGATTATATTTATTTGAATGTTGGTTGCATTAGCAGTGGTATATGGTCTTGAAATCCATCAAATGGATGTGAAAACAATATTCTTAAATGAAGAATTAGAGGAAGAAATTTACATGGACCAACCCAAGGGTTCTGTGGTTCCTGGTAAAAAAAGAAAAATGTGCAAACTTGTTAAGTCATTCTATAGACTAAAACAAGCAACCAAACAATGGTATGAAAAGTTTGATCAAACTATGTTGGAAAATGGCTTCAAGATAAATGAATATGATAACACATTAAAAACACTCCAAATAATAAAGTCATTATTTGTTTATATGCGGATGATATGTTGATCATAAGTAGGGACATTTCTAACATAAATGCTATGAATTAAATGCTTAAGAGCAAATTTTATATGAAAGATCTTGGAGTTGAGGATGCGATCTTAGGGATACGAATTCATATAACTCTACAAGGATTGGCATTGTCATAGTCTCATTACATTGAAAAGATACTTGAGAAGTTCAAGTATATGGATTTCAATATTGTCAAGACTCTATTAGACATGAACTTTGAACTTTAAAAGGATGAAGGTGAAAGTGACTCATAGTTGGACTACGCAAGAGTGTTGAAAAGTTTGATGTATATCATGAATTATACGCATTCATACATAGGATGCACTATTAGTAAATTGAGTCGGTACATGAGTAGTTTCAATCAAACTCATTGGATGACATTGAAAAGAGTTCTGGGGTATCTAAAATATACTCAATACGATACTTTGCATTATAAAAAATATCCAACAGCAATTGAAGTTTACTGTGATGCAAATTGGATCACCGAATTGAATAAAGTAAAATTCACGAGTGGATATGTATTTACTTTAGGTGGAGGAGTAGGCTCTTAAAAATCATCCAAATAGATATGTATTGCTCGCTCTACAATGGAATCTAAATTATTGCATTAGATAAATTCAGTGAAGAAGATGAATGGCTTCATAATTTCTTAGAAGATATTCCTTATTGGTCCAAACCTTTAGTACCACTATGTATACAATGTGATAGTCAAGCAATAATAAGTAGGGCCAACAACATGATGTATAACGGTAAATCTCGTCATATAAGACGGAGACATAATACTGTAAGAGAACTACACTTTAGTGGAATCATCACGATTGACTATGTGAAGTCAAAGGATAATGTGTCAGATCCACTTAAGGTCTACCTAGTGAGGGAGTTGAGAGATCATTGAAGGGAATAGGTTTATAACCTAGGACAAGTCATCACAGAGGTAACTCTACCTAGAAGACTGAGATCCCAAGAGATAGATTCAAGGAGATCAAACAAAGTTGTGACTAATAGTTCAACATTGTCAATAGACTCAACCCATTCTCATGATGAAGACAATGCTCAGGAACAAGGATAAAACTTATGGTTTGAAGATTCTTAAAGGTTTCTAAGTTTGGCAGGTTTGATCAAATAGTTTAATCTAAAGGATTAAACATTTAGGAACCACCTATATAGGGGTAAAGTGGAAACCGTTCCAAGGAGAATGATAGTAAATGCCTATTCTCTAAGCTCTCATGAAACCATCGTGTTCATGACTGAAATAAATAAAACTGTGAGAACCATAAATGGTAAAAGGTTAGTTATGAGTTGTGTTGCCTAAGTGTACATTAAAGTTCGACGGTTCAAAGATATCACATCTAGCGATTGACCGAATGCATCCGATGTAAGTTAATTACGAAAAGTTCAAAGGAAAACCTACTTATCCAGATGCAATTAGTCTTTGTTTGTAGATCCACATACTTTTCCATAATTTTTTTTTTAAAATATCCATTCCCCATTCATGTGGAGAATTAATGGGTTCTAAGTGAATATGTGAATAGAAAATAGAGGGAACAAATGGAGGAAAAGTAAAGTGAGTTTTCACATTAAGGAAGTAAAAATCTCCCACATTGGTGGGAGAAAGAAACTTTCTTATGCTTATATTGAGAAGCATTTATTTATGTGGATAGAGAGGTAAGAACAAGACATGCCTTGCGCCATCATTATTGTCGCTCACTCGACTCGACTTCGATTTTGAATTTGGATTTGTCAAATGATCAATCTAGAGAATAATTTTATGGAAAAAATTTATTTGAAACTTGAAAATAAGTAAATTTTTTAATCCAAAAATTCAATAGAAAATATTTCTCTATTTGCAAACATAGTCACAATGCACATCGAAGGGACGTGACCCTTCAAGGTACTGTATAACGACCTGTGTGCACAGGTTTAGCGCAAGTATGGAGTAGGTCAAATGTAGGTCAAGTGCAGGCCAAGCTAAAACATTCTATTTTATGCCAAACGCTACCTGCGCGAGCAGATGAAGCATTGGTGGGATGTAAATGTAGTAAAAGTAGGTGTCATTTTGTAAATAGTATATTGTTTCGTGAACCATTGCTTCCTTTCTAAAGTACCACCTTTAGGATATAAATACCTAAAATTTTCATCAGTTAATTTTGAGTTGAAAAACATCTTCTTCTTCTTCTTTTAAAATAGTGTGATCTTCAATCTGTTGAGTGAGTTTGTTGTTCAAAAAATTTGAGGTACCACTATTTTCTGAAGTAAATAACTTTATCCTGGAAGGATATTCCATTAACTTTGGGTATTTGAGGGAAATAAATTCCTTAAGGACACACCATGGGGATATAGCATCAGGAGATGGTTAGCAGGGTTGAACGCTAGCATGTAACTCAGGGATAAAGATTAAAAAATGCCATCAATTCAAACCAAGTTAACCATTGCACATAACCATATGCAAATATATATATATATATATATATATATATATATATTTCATGCCGGGATTGGGAATAAGGTTTAGCATGCACTTTAAAACCTTAGCCTGAATTGTGTAGCTCAACCACCATATAATAGTACCTACGGGCTATATGGGTCCCAACTCTCACCCCCTGGTCAGGTCCTAGTGCATGTAGCCGCACAAACTAGAGAATAATCTCATAGATATGCACACAGGAGACGCGAACCTCTTAACATATAATAAGGTAACTTAAGAACCCTATTATGTAATGATTTACGGGAGACTTAAACCTCCCTAGTCATGAAACAATAATGAGGGGGACTCAAACCTCCTTTGCCACTTTAACCCCCACATCGGAAAATATGGTTTCCAGTGTCGGTCACCCAGGCCTCCACTTTTATGACTCAGCTACACAACCTTTATTAGAGCCCAATTAAAATATTTATCACATAATCCCATTCATGAACCACATTTCACATTAAAGCATACATCATTGGTATCGTCATACCAACTATAATTACAAGGTAATAACAACATGCCCAAATAATTATCCGTTAACTTGGGAAAAATAACTCCCTTTGTTTATTAATATACGGTGGGGGCCACCAATTCCCTTTATTCATTAAATCAAACGATTGTGTTTCAAATATCTCTTTATTTCATGCAATAGTTGAAGACTAATTCAATTTTACATATTCCTACCTTTCTCATAACTCAAAACCAATTTCACACTATGAGGCTGGGATCATAACCACTTCAAAAGTTACAAGTTTGGGAAAATCACAATTCCCTAGTTCATTCACCGTACCCATGCACGCACAAGTTCAAAACCATAATTAAAGCATGAAAATCATATGTAAACCATGAGAAACATTATTTAATTCATAATCATTCAAAAAACCCAACCTATGTTTTGAAACCAACATTATATATCATGAAAAAAATACTTCAAAACATATGATTTCTTACAAATTAACAATAAGAAAAGAGTAACCTACCTGAAATAGTAAGATGTGCGGAGAGAAATCACCCTAGAAAGCCCTAAGTGATCAACCTCTTGAAAACCCAAAGACTTCTTGACCTTGAGGAAGTTGAGAGTATTGAGAAGTTACTTTGATGTGTTTATGAGGGATAATGATATCCTAAAAGGGTTATAAGACATGGGTTTTAATTTGGGTAATAAGGGAAATGTTCAGAATGCCCTTAACTTAAAAGCTGGAAAAGTGCTATTTTTGGCTACGAGTCAACCATTGACTCATAATCACTCCTTACGACTAGTCACCATGAGTCATAACCAAGGAAGTACCACCAAGACACCCTACACTATTAACCTTACGACTCAGCCACGAGAATCATAATGGGACCCTACAACTCGTAGGATCCACTCATAATCAACATAGAATTCAAATTGGGACTTACACTGGATATCGTACAATTACACCTAACGACTCATAACATATCTTTACAGATCTTAGTGAGCCACTCATACCCAGAGCAGAATCTAGCCACAAACTTACTGATTTGGTTATGACTTGAGTCCCTAGGTCCCGTAACATCACCTTACAATTCCTAGGATGAGTCGTTGCCAAGGTAGTGAGATCAAAGTTCAAGAAATGTTCAAGGGCAAAAACTCCAGAGTGTTTCAGGTGATCGTAGTCAAGTAACCTAATAAATGATAATTTCATATATATATTTTGAGAACATATTAATTACTTTCAATCCTTTTAGAAGGCTACCACACTTATATGACACCCATACGATGCCTAATGTAAAGGTGCAACTTGTAGGGAGTTAAGTCCTCACCTTTATGTTATTACAATTGCAATATATATGTTTATTCTTCTCTATTTTTATGAACTAAAAACTCTATTGTAAATTATCATTAATTATTTACTATGGATACAGGCTTAAAATCAATATTTGAGTAAGTCAATCAGTATTGATTAGCGGAGAGAGTAAGCCTGGTAAAATAGAAAGCACTAGGCAACTCTACGTGATATCTTGCTTACATGAGCGGGAGAGCTCCAACTGACGGTAATAGATTAGTTGAGCAAGTCTTGAAGGTAATAAGTCTTATATTTTTGTACAACTGTACTTAAAGCGTGTCAGTTGGTTGTTGATAATTGTTTGTATGGATGTAAACCTCGAGATTATCTGTTGTCCTTGTACCTTTATCCACACTTATGTAGTGAGTACTCTATTGTAGTTTAATTATGTTCTTGAGTTATTTCTAATGCAAAAACTATCAAAAATAATAACTCAAGTTTGGATAGAATTTTATCCATTTTTCAAGTATTCAGAGGGCATCTTTCTCTTTGTTTTTGGGAAAAATTACTACATGGTTATAATATATCTTGTATGGAGGTTGTAGTCATTTTGGTAGTTAGTGAAGGTCTAGTTTAACCAAAAAGAAAGAAATTCAAGATCTTTTTTCAGAGCATATTACTCAAAATATCTCGTGTTGTCAAATTGTCTAATCTTCAGAGAGTATCATTCTTTCTACATGTTTTCTGTTACTTCATCGGGAGGTAATCTACCACTATTTTTTTCACTAGATGAATTTCTATGAAAAGCATTATGAACTGATACTATCGTATTGTTGTTATCCCCTTGAGTATTTCATTTACTTCTCTGCTGTGTTTTTTTTTAGAGTTGAAGTTTCTCAATATTAATCTGTTATAGGTTGCAACTTGTAAATAACATTCTATTGGTATCTGAGGCATCTTTTCTTGTCCTTTTCTCTGATTGCTTATAATACCATTGCCTTTTTTTATATTTTGGGATTAGCTTTAGAAGATAAATTGTAGCCCAGATGTAACCAACTTAGATAATAGGATATTATTGTGCCTCAAGTCATTTGTATTTTTTCCCTACTCACATTCGATTATAATATTCTGATAATGGCAATGCCTAGAGATTATTGCACCAGAGTGATAGGTTTTATCCAGTATATACTATCCATATATATTGTGCAAGGGTTCTTAAAATGATTTTTGTATTTTGGGATACTCTTCATCAGTATTTTATTTGGATAATTTGTTTAGCTCCTTACAACAATTTTTTTACTGTGAATTATTATAAAATCTTGTAGAAATAATTTTGATACACTCCGTATTGCAAATTTTTAGTGTGAATTATTTGCAAATATTATAGAAATAATTTTTATGTCTCATATATTCATAGCTACACTAATTTGTATTTTTTAATTCATGCAACTTTTGGGTAATTTGAGTATAGGAATAAGGACTGAATTTTGAGAAGAGCATATACCTAAGGAAATCTAGCATTTGTGACCTGACTTGGATCCATCCAACAAAACAAATATCTAACTACGTATCATTAGATCATTCTGGAAAGTAAGGTTATTTCATTGTTGCCTTTTCATTTGCTCTAGTCTTCTGAGCTTCTTGCTTCCTCCCAATTTTCTAAACTTCTTGTCGTCGATAAATATGTCTATGTTGTCTTTATGGTGCTTTGGTCTTCTTCATCACTGTCTCTATCATCCAAGCTAAATCTCAAAACCTTAATCTTACTCTTCTCATTTTTAGTTCAATGGGTTGAGCTCCTTAAGAAGCTAATACCACCATCCCAGCCAGAAGATAGAATCTAGAAAGTTATTGTTTGAGTATTTTGTTACTATGGGTGATTCTTCTAATCATCTATAGGGAATTTTTCAGATCTGAGGTAGCTGATGTTTGAGTATTCAAACCCCTCGCTACCAAAATCTCACTAGATGCAAGGTTTTCTACTCAAAAGAAATCACTTCCAACACCAGGTACCTTCGTTTCTTCTAAATCCCCTATTTGACTAGTCGATTTTTACATATGCAAGTAACTCGAGCAATTTTACTGCAAAATCAATAAGCAAATTGGGGTAAGACATCATGTCTTAATACTTGATATGAATATATGTTAAACACCACAAAATATATTTGGTAGAATTAAGACCTAATGGGTGTCTCACAATCTTGTAAAAAAATATCTTTGCTTTTATAAAGATGCATGTTTAGTAATTTGAAGCATTATGCCTACCCCTAGTAACAAGTGTGCTTATTACTTAGATCCCACATGTTACTCTATTCATTATAATCAATAATATATATCCTCTATATTGGAAAGACATTATGATTGATGGTAGAAATAATCAATCAGTTCATTTGGAACACTGTTGAACTTTTGGCTCTCACTTATTCAGTCATTAGAGTTGTCTACTTTATGCATGGTTGGAAAGCTTGATCTGCAGAGGAAAATGACTCGGTACCTTATCATTGATGAGCTTTGTGTACTGAAATTTGATGCACTATGACTAAAAAATTACTTATTTAGAGTTTAGGCAACATTCTTATGGTTATTTGAGAAGAAAAAGGCTAATCACTTGTGAAATCAGAGGTACGATCATGCTTTCAGACATTTGTTATCATAGTTTGAATTAGTAGTCTTATCATAGTGTTGTACTGATTGAATGACCTAGGATCCTATTAAGTATAAGAGTTGTTCTATTTTCTTTCCTATAAATTGAAAACAATGATCTTCATTTGGTGTTGATGCACTACTCACTATAAGAAATCAATTAATTTTTGATAGACATTCCATCAGAAAAGTATTTATCATAATGATTTTCGATAGACTTTTCATTAGAAATGGTCTGATTTCTTGTAGTTTGTGATGACTTATTTCTAATGACATAAGTTTTAAAATAAAATGGTCAAACACTTTCATATAAATTTTGTTCTATTACAAAAGAGAGATTTGAGGGTAGATAGAAAGTATTGTTACATCCCTGGAGGTTTAATATTTGGATTGGGAATTGCAGCATTAACATGTTTATTCATTACACAATTCATTGGAAATTAGTAAGTAGCAGAAAGTTGTTATCAAGGGATAAACTTGAAAATAATTGCAAATATGAGAAGAAGAAACACATCCTTATTGGCCTACTTTTAGTACTTTCTTTGTAGGTGTTATTAAAACGCCTCGGATTTTGGTTCTTGAAAATTTCTTGAGCTTTGAGCCCGTTTCCCTGTTGATGACTCATTATACGAGTCATATGGTGTGGTTACAGGTCTAGGGACCCAAGTCATAACCAAACTAGTGTGTAATTGGCTAAGTTTTGCTTTGAGTATGAGTGACTCACTACGAGTCGTAAGATTATGTTATGAGTGAAAACGTTGAGTCGTAGGTTGTCCAGTGTCTAATCCCTTTGGGTTCTTTCTTGGGTATGATTAGACCATACGGGTCGTATGGTCTAGTCACGAGTGGGATCATGGAGTCATAAGATAAACAGTGTATGGGTGTCCAACTCACTGCTTAGGATATGACTCAGGGCTATGAGTCATATGATGTAGTGATGAGTTGATGGGTCAACTCGTAACCAAGGACAACCTTTCTACAGTTTTTAGTTGGGGGTACTTTAGACATTTCCCACTTAAAACCCTTATGGCCCCACATCCCTAAAACACTTTGGGGCATTTATTCTAGACTTTACAGATCAAAACATCCTCTTTACTCTCTCAAAATCCTCTCAAGAAAAATTGGCTAGGGTTTCTCCAAAGTGGCCATGTAAGGGTTCAAGAGTTAATTTCTCTTTGTGAATCTTCGTAATTCAGACATGTGACTCTTCCCTCATTGTTAGTTTACTAAAAGCATATGTTTAAAGCATTGTTCTTGAATCATTAATGGTAGTTTTGAAACCAAGGTTGAGGGGTTTGAATGGATATTATTGAATATTTTTTTCTATGTTTCACAAAAAAGAGAATATTGTTTTCTATGGTTTAAATTGTGATTATGAATATTTTAATCACGATTCTGCATATATGTGCACATGGGAAGGTGATTTAATTGAGGGGTCATGGCTGAACCCCGGATTTGATGATTTTGATTTTTATAATGGCATGCCCTCAACCTGTTTGTGAAATTGTTAATGAGAATGATATTGTCACAAATTGAATTGTGTTTTTGAAGTCTTTGGCATAACTATAATAATGATTGATGAAGGACTTTGTAAAGGCCTTTATGGTCATAGATTTATTTAAATTGTAACCTTGGGGTTTGGTTGCCTAAATGGGTTCGAGGCCTAAATGTTAAATTAACTTGATGTCCATATTTGGACAATGGGTTTGAGTCCCAAATGATGAAATTATTGTTATGGTATAATGTATACTTGCAAGTGGAGTTGGTATGATGATATCAACAGGGTGCCTATATGCATAATGGGTTATAAATGCTGATGTATGTTAAATGTTTTACATTGGGCTTAAGAGTGGGGTGTGTAGCCGGGCCGTAAAAGTGGAGGTTTGAAGGACTAACACTGGAAATCGTGCTAGCCGATGTGGGTGTCTAAATGACCAGGAGGTTTGAGTATCCCATAGTGAATATATAAATAGGAGGTTCAAGCCCCCCATATTGTAACATTGGTGCTTAAGTCACCTTAACTATGTTAGGAGATTTGAGTCCCTCATAAAGGCATATACGGATATGGATATTCTCTGGTTCGCATGGAAACATGACTGGGTCCTTCCAGCTAGGGAGAGCTGGGCCCATATAGCCCGTAGGTGCCTTGTTATATGACAATTATGCTATACGACCCAGGTTAAGTTTTTTGAATTTTATGCTAAGCCTTGCTCCCCACTCCAGCATGTGCTACTATTTATATGTATATGTACTTTATATGATATTATGCATTGAATATTGTATTGGTTTTGATATGTTATTTTGGAATTATTTTGTTCCTCTATCCCTAATTTATATGCTAGCGCTCTAATCGCTAACTGTCTTCAGATGTTGTATCCTCACATAATTCAGGAACTGGCCATACTTCCACATCGCCTGCTCAGTGACTTTGATTCGAGATCAGCTAGCAAGTCAGATTGAAGTGGTGAGCTCCATCCTTTAAAAGATCCCAATTCATATCTTGGTTTCCTTTTTATGTTTTGACTATCTTTTGGATATTGGTTTCGGCAATTGTTGGGGGCATGTCCTAACATTTTATTGACCTTTGGTTTGTAGAGATTTTGTTGGATTACTGTGGACTTGGGTGGTTTGAATGATTGTTTGGTGAAGGATGGTTATTCTATTTTTGGTGGTTGGTATAGACATATCATGAATTATCATTTGTTTTATTATGTGCTATCTTGTTATATGCTCGAAATTCATCCAATATTTGGGGATGTTGTTTTGGGTCAATTAGGTGAAGAGGTGATCTTCGGTCCACATGGGACTTAAGATACCCATCGTGGCCAGGGCCCCATCTCAGGCCCTGATAAGAATGGCATTAGAGCCTAGGTTAATGGTTGATTGGGTGTCCATAATGTTGTGTCAATAGAGTCTCTTTTATGGGTGTGTAGTGCTCCACACTTATAAGAGAGGGGATATGAGGCATTTTAGGAATGTTTCCCTTCTTGTTGTCTTAATTTTGGGCTATACAGTCTAAGGTCTTGGATCCCTCATGCCTCCAAGAAAATTTGATGTCCGTGGAACTTTTTCAATCCCATCGTAGGGCAATATGGATGGAGCTCATCCAATTTCTGGGGTCTAGACCCAGTCAAGGGTCACTAGGTCTGACTCTCCTAATAGGGTCCCACCTGTCCCCACTGATCCTACTCCTGAGGGTGACACTCATGCTCAGTTGCCTCAATGAGAGGTTACTAATGTTGAGTTTTGCCAATCGATCCATTTGTTCACTCAATTGGTCGCCTCTTAGACTGAGCATGTGGATTTTGTTACTCCACCGTCTGAGGCCACTAGTGTTGGACAATTTATAAGGTTGCATCCTCTTGTTTTTATCGGTACAAAAGTTGAGGAGGATCCTCAGGGCTTCATAGATGAAATAGAAAAGATTTTTTGGGTGATGCATGTTACTGAGGTTAAAGGTGTGGAGTTTACAGCCTACTAGTTGAAGGATGTAGCTCATAAAGAGTGGGAGCAACTCAGAGGTATGGATGTCGAGTCCTCCTCGTGGGAGGACTTTTCTAGAGCTTTTCTTTATTGCTTCTTTCCTCAAGAGCTGAGGGAGGCAAAGGTGGAAGGGTTTGTGAACCTGAAGTAGGGCAAGATGTTAGTCAAGGTGTATGCCTTGAAGTTTCACCAGTTATCCTGATATGCTCCAGAGATGGTTTCTAGCATGAGGGCTAAAATGAGAAAGTTTGCTTTTGGATTATCCCGAGAGTTGATTCTTGAGAGTAAAGCTGCTTTGCTGAACAAGGACATGGATGTCTCTAGATTGGTTATGTATATGTAATAGGTTAAAATGGATAAAAAAAGCAAACTAAGATTGGTGAGAGGCAGAGTAAGAAATTCTAATTTTTAGAATAGGGTGGAGGTCAGTAACAGAGTAGAAAATAGTCTAAGAAGGAGAGTTGGGGGGAGTCATAACTCCTGTTCGACGACTAGTGCTCCTTACCCAAACTCATCTAGTGGTCAATGTTTTTAGAGTTGTGATACTTCTAGGGCACAGGGTGCCCAATCTCAGGACAGTTGGGCCCAATCAGCACCATTCTACCCTTCTTACAGATTCTGTGGTCAGCACCACTGTGGTCAGTGCGTAAAGGGAAGAAACTGATATTTTATATGTGGTCAGATCGGACATAAACAACGGGATTATCCTTCTAGAGTTACTTCTGGGGAAAATAAGGTTCCTGTCGCCTCTTCATTAGCTCTTGCACCAAAGGCTGCCACTTCTGGCTCTAACATTAGTCAAAACTATTCTGTATGCTCTTAATAATCGTCAGGATTCTGAGGCCTCTCTGAATATTGTTATTGGTATGTTGAAACTCTTTTCCCATGATGTGTACTGTTTACTTGATCTGGGGTCCACTTTTTCTTATATAACCTACTTGTGGTTGTGCATTTTTGTTTTGATCTCAAGTATATTTCAAACTTTTTTTTTGTTTATACCCTAGTAGGTGACTTTGTGGTTTCTAGAAGAGTCTATAAGGGTTGTGTGGTATCTGGGGGCGATCGGGAGACTTTGGTGGATTTGTTTGAATTAGACATGATTGATTTCGATGTCATATTGGGGATGGATTAGTTTCACTCATGCTATGCTTCTCTAAATTATCGGACCCATAATGTCATGTTTGAATTCCCTAATGAGCCAATTATTAAATGGGAGGAAAGTTCCCTAGAACTTAAAGAAAGGTTCATATCATATCTTAGAGCCCGAAAATTAATTTCCAAGGGTTGTTTCAATCATTTTGTCCGGGTTAAACACTCTAACTCGGAGGGACTTTTCTTACATTCTGTCCCAGTAGTAAATGATTTTCCTGAAGTCTTTCCTAATAATCTTTCTGGTGTCCCTCCCGATAGGGAGATTGATTTTGGTATTGACCTTGTTTCGGACACTCATCCTATTTCTATTCCCCCGTATAAAATGTCTCCAGTTGAGTTGAAAGAACTCAAGGAGCTATTGAAAAAACTCTTAGACAATGATTTCATCCATCCTAATGTGTCTCTGTATGGTGCACTTATCTTGTTCGTACGTAAGAAGGATGGTCCCCTACGTGTATGCATTAATTACCGACAGTTGAATAGGGTGATGGAAAATAATAAGTATCCATTTTTGAGGATTGATTATCTCTTTGATCATCTTTAGGGTTCCAAATTCTTCTTTAAGATTGATCTTTGGTCTGGGTACCATCAGTTAAGATTAGGGAGGTGGATATCCCCAAGACAGGTTTTTGCACCTGGTATGGGCATTTTGAGTTCTTGGTGATGTCATTTGGCTTGACTAAAGCCCCTGTGATATTCATGAACTTGATGAATAGGGTCTTTCGTCAGTTTATAGATTCGTTCGTAATTGTCTTCATTGATGACATCTTAGTGTATTCTAAGAGTAAGGAGGATCATGTCGATCATCTCTGCCTTGTGTTGCAGACCTTGAAAGATCAGTAGTTGTATGTTAAGTTCTCTAAATATGAGTTCTGGTTGAATGTTGTGACTTATCTGGGTCATGTTGTGTCTAGTGAGGGGATCATGGTAGATCCTCAGAAGCCTACGGTGGTTAAGAAGTGGCCTGGACCCACGACTCCAATTAATATTTGAAGCTTCTTGGGTTTAGCTGATTATTATAGGAGGTTCGTGGAAAGCTTTTCTTCTATTGCTGCCTCATTGGCCAATTTGTCTCAGAAGATGGTGAAGTTCTTATGGTCTGATACTTGCGAGGGTAGCTTTGAGAAGCAAAACATAAGTTGACTTTAGCTCTGATCTTAACTCTGTCTAAAGGCATCGAGGGTTTTGTCGTCTATTATGATGCATCCCGAGTGAGACTTGGTTGTGTACTAATACAGCATGTCAAGGTGGTTGCTTATGCCTCTAGACAGTTAAAGATTCATGAGAAGAACTATCTGACTCATGACTTGGAGTTGTTAGCTGCGGTGTTCATATTGAAAAGCTGACATCACTGCATGTATGGGTTCCATGTTGATATCTTTTCTGATCATAAGAGCTTGCAGTACGTATCACCCAGAAAAAGCTTAATCTTAGGCAAAAAAGGTGTCTTGAGCTACTAAAGAATTATGATATGAGCCTGCACAATTATCAAGATAAAGCTAACCTGGTTGTTGATACTCTTAACAGGTTGTCAATGGGTAGCTTATCACATGTGGAGAAGGATAAGCAGGAATTGGTGAAGGATATTTAATGTTTGGCTAACCTTGGAGTTCGTTTCTTGGACTCTAAGGATGGTGGGGTATTTGCACAGCAGGTGGCACAATCATCTTTTGGTTCTGATATAAAGGATAAACAAGTATTAGACCCTTTTTTGATGAAGATCAAGGATGATATGGGTAAGAAAAAGGTGATAGACTTTGAGATCGGTAGTGATGGTATTTTGAGGTACCAAGGGAGGTTGTGTGTTCTTGATATCGATGGGTTGCAAGGCATAATCTTTACCAAGGCCCATGAATCGTTGTATACGGTTCATCCAGGTTCAACAAAGATGTATCATGACCTCAAGGAGATTTATTGGTGGAATAACGTGAAGTAGGATATAGCCAACTTTTTGGCTAAGTGCATAGTGTGACAACAAGTGAATGTAGAGTATATGAGGCCCGGTGGGCTAATCCAAGAGATTGAACTACCGGTGTGGAAAAGGGAGATAATTAATATGGATTTCCTTACCGGCCTTCCGCGGTCGAGGAATTAGTGTGACTCCATTTGAGTCATTGTGGATAGAATGACTAAGTCTGCTCACTTCTTACAGTGAGGACTTATTATTCTGTCGAGGACTATGCAAAGTTGTTCCTTCAGGAGGTCCTAAAATTGCATGGTGTGCCTGTATCGATTACTTCAAACTGTGGTACTCAGTTCTCATCGCATTTTTGGTGCTCCTTCCATCATGGTTTGGGGACTAAAGTAAGCCTTAACACCACCTTTCACCCACATACGGATGGGCAAGCAAAAAGAACCATTCAAACTTTTAAAGATATGCTGCAAGCTTGTGTAATTGACTTTGGTGGTAGTTGGTTCGACCACTTTTCCCTCATTGAATTTGCCTATAACAATAGTTACCGTTCTAGCATTGGTATGGCTCTATTTGAGGCATTGTACATATAATACCCTGAATATTTCTAGCTCAATTTAGCCCTTAGTACGTACTTGTAGCACTTAGAATATGAAAAAAATAAAGTTAAGAGTTAAGGGACTTAGTAATTTTGACTCCCTTTAAACTTCAAATATTTCTAAGTTGACTCTCCGGGCTCCGAGACAATGATTTTTGAGTTAAATTATATTCAGGGGTGAAAATAGCATGTCTTGGGTAAGTTTCAAAATTTTTGAACGAGGATTGGATCTCATTTGAATTGGCAAAATAGTAGCTTACCACAATTAGACCGCGTCACGGTGAGTATCGCGATGAGGAGGCCACTGTATCGTAGTGGAGGCAAAATCGCCATTTGTCATGGTCACTGTGAGTGCACAACGTCATGTTGAATCCAAAAACAGCAATTGTTAAAATCCAGTGAGTCACCACGATTCCACTGCATCGCGTTGGGCATCACAGTGACCCACTCACTGCGTCGTAATGAGGCCTTAATTAGCGTTCTTGTTGCGAGAATTAAAAACCAAGGGCAATTTTGTCTTTCATCAAGCCCCCAAAACCGTGTAAACAGAAGGTTAATCATAATATTGAGCAAAATATGCTCATTGTTCATCAAATACCTCTTAATTAAAAACCTTAGGCTTCAATATTCAACTTCAAGAATCCCCAAAATTCCACCATTCTTTTCCCAAAATAGTTCAAAATTTAAGGTTCCCAATTCAAGAATTCCAAGAATCAATCTTCAAGAGCACAAATAGGATCTCAAAACCAAGCTTCTTCATCTAGTTCATCAATTGAGGTATGTGGGGTTTTGATAAGGATAAATCTTCCATCCTTGTGCTCAAAACTAATTTTAAATTACAAATTTACATGATTTTACATGAATTTTAATTTAGGGTTCATACCCATTTATTGCTATTTGAAGATTATGATGTTTTAAGTGTTTTTGATGTTGAATTACATGTCTACTTTTGTAAATTGATGCGTATGATTATATTTTCCATATTTTGCATTGAATTATGAATATTTACATTATCAAGCATGGACATTATAATATTTTGACATGAATTTGAAGCATGGGTTATCAAGCTTAGTTGAATATTGCTATTTCAAGAATGATTATGTTTTTTTTAGCATTCCATGATACATTTATAGACAGGATTTGATCTTTTGATCTTCAACCAAGATATGGAATCCACTTTACAACTTAAATTTAGTTTTGAATGACCGGATACACAGTTAGCTTTTAATATGAAATATTATGAATCTTAAAGTGGATTTTCCACTAAAATGAGCATATAATAAAGGGAGTAGTATTTAGCACCGAGTGGAAAGTATGGGTTTAGGGCATCCTACTTTTCTAAAACTACGAGCCAACATAGCTACAGATTTAGTATCTCCATTTCTATATCGATGACAGTTACAGATGTGATCACTTAGCTCAGGTTATACTCCTTGGTAAGAGTATGACACCTCTCCCCAACATGAGGTTTTCCCTTAAGGGAAACAAAATGTTGGACTCCATGATAGCTCACATGGTTTATGTTTGGTTAGAAGAACCTCCCTATCAGAAAATAATAACAGAAAAGCTTTTAGAAACTAGGTGTAAAGGTTCACAATTTAACTCAAATATTATCTTGCATAGCACACCAGTTATTAGATTTTAGCTTTCAGTTTTTAGATGATAAAAGTGAGTCCTTTCTACACTTAGCTGCATTATTTAAAAACTGTATACAAATACAATTTTTAGACTTTAAAGGTGATGGCTCACCAGTTTTATACAGTATATTTAATTATTCATGATTTATGATTTTTAGCTTTCTGTAATTCCAACCATGTGAGTCATTACACACAACGTACATATTCTATAAATTTTTATAATGCTAAGATATTGATTTACTGTGCATTCACTCCCATGTACTCAGTACATACTCAAAGTACTGATCCATATATATGTCTATGTGTTACATAGTCTCATGATGTAGGTTCAGGTGCTTAGTCTCAGCAGCGTGAGTGACTTCGGGCATCTCTATCTACACCCCTACAGTTGGTGAGTCCTCATGGTTCGAGGGCCTATTTATTTAGATTTCTAGCTTTCATAGGATTTGATTTATTATTTTTAGTTTAGTATGAGTCAGTTGGGGGTCTGTCCCAATGGCTCTCTAGTTCCTTAGTAGTAAAGACTTGTCGGACTACTAGCTATTATTTTCAAACTTTTCACATTTGTTATCTAGACAGTATATTCAGTTGATCTCAGATAGCTATGACATATTTTAGTAGTGATGCTTGACCAGTTTATCTTAATATGAGTTATAGACTTAGTAGCAGGCTTATAGGGTTAGCTTGAGGCTACTCGTAGTTTTTAGGCATTTCAAACTTGGTATCAGAGCCTAAGGTTTAGAGAGTCCTAAAGAGTCAGAAAAGCCGCGTTATGTAGAGTCTTGATCATGGGTGTAAAGCGCACCACATCTATGAGCAAGAGACTATGGGACATTTTAGGAAAATCATCTTTTTTTTTCATAATCCATCATGTTACAGTTGTCTCTATCTGCTATTGACTCATGCTTTTTCATGACAGAATATACCTCCTCGCAGAGCTAATGCCCGTAGGAATGATAACCAGCCAACCCAACCTGTTGATCCCTTAAATGAGAATGTGTCTCATGTCAAATTTTTGGCTTCCTTTCAGGCATTAGCCTAAGCTATGATCGGTAATGTTCAAGCCAATAATTAGGCTACAATTCCACATTAGCAAAAAGGTGATTTAGCTGTAGCCAGACTTCGTGACTTCATAAGGATGAATCCGCCCAAATTCTTTAGGTCAAAGGTAGGTGAGGACCCATAGTTGTATCTTGATGAAGTGAAAAAGATCACCAAAGTTATGCATGTTACTGAATAGAAAAGTGTAGAATTGGCTTCTTATAGGTTGAAAGATATTGCTTATGATTGGGTTGTTATATGGAAGAAAGGTAGGGGTGAGAATACAGCTCCCATGAGTTGGAAGGTGTTTTAGGATGCTTTTCTAGATAGGTTCTATATGAGTTGTGGGAATCCAAGATTGAGAAGTTTATGAGCTTGAGGCAGGGCTCAATGACAGTGAAGGAGTACTGCCTTAAGATCAACCAGTTATCTAAGTATGCTCTTGAGTTGATAGCTGACACTAGAACTAGTATGAGTAAGTTTATTACTGGAGTGTCTGGATTGGTAGTCAATGAGTGTAGGACTGGCATGCTTATTGGAGATATGGATCGTGCTAGATTGATGACTCATGCCCAACAGATTAAGGCAGAAAAGTTGAAGGGAAGAGATAAAGGAAATAAGAAGGCTAGAACTGGGCAGTTTGAGTATAGTCAATCAAGATTTATGGGAGGAAATCATTTGCAGTTTTAGAGTCGTCCACCTTTCTAGCGCTATTTTCAGTTAGTTCCCCCGCACCCAGAACTAAGCAGGAATAGTGGGGTAAACTTCTATGTCTAGATCTCAAAATAGTGTGGGTGAAAGGCCTAGTTATCCTTCATATGCTAGATGTGGTAAGAATCATCCTGGTGAGTGTTTGTTGGGTCAGAAGGGTTGATTTAGATGTGGTAAGTTAGGCCATGGTATCAATAAGTGCCCGTATACTAAGCAAGTAAGTAGGGATGTTTGTTCCCAGACTCAGGCTACTAGTAAACCAGCTCCCATAGCTTGCCCAACCCCTCCTCAGGGCACATCATCCAGTACCGGTGATGATCAGTGCCAGAATTGATTCTATGCTTTACCATCTCATTAGAAGCAGGAAAGCTCCCCAGATGTTTTTACTGGTATGCTTCGTGTCTTTCATCCTGATATTTATGTGTTGTTGGACACTGGGTTGAGTTTCTCTTATGTGACCCCACTAGTTGCAGTTAATTTTTAAATAGGTCCTGAAAGGATCCCTGAGCCCTTCTTGGTTTCTACTCTAGTGGGTAAGTCAGTTACTGCCAAATAGATCTATAGAAAGTGTCCCATTACTATCCTTTATAAGATCATGTTAGCATATTTGATAGAATTAGACATGGTTGGATTTGACCTTATTCTTGGTATGGATTGGCTTCATTCTTATTATGCATCCATAGATTATCGCACCTGAGTGGTGAAGTTTCAGTTTCCTAATGATCCAGTCTTTGAGTGGGAAGACAATTCAGTGTCTCTCAAGAATCATTTCATAAATTATCTTAAGGCTAGAAGATTGATATCTAAAGGATGTATCTATCATCTAGTTTGAGTCAACGATACTAAGTCTGAGACTCCCACAATTCAGTCAGTTCTTGTAATCAATGAATTTCCTGATGTGTTTCTTGAAGATTTTCCAGGGGTACCTCCCGATAGGAAAATAGAATTTAGAATTGATTTTCTTCATGATACTCATCCCATCTCCATTTTTCCATATCATATGGCTCCTGCCGAGCTTAAAGATTTGAAAGAGCAACTCAAAAAACTCTTAGATAAGGGTTTCATAAGGCCCAGTATTTCTCCATGGGGTGCTTCTATCCTATTTGTGCGTAAGAAAGATGGTTCTTTACGAATGTGTATCAGCTATCATCAGCTTCGAGTAAGGGAATGTGACATCCCAAAGACAGCTTTCAGAACCTGTTATGGTCATTTTGAATTTCTAGTCATGTCTTTTAGGCTAACAAATGCCCAAGCAGCCATCATGGACTTGATGAACCATGTGTTCAAACAGTATCTTGATATATTTGTCATAGTTTTTATCGATGATATCCTTGTCTATTCCTGTAGTGAGGATGATAATGCATACTATCTTAGAATCGTGTTGTAAACTCTTAGAGATCACCAATTGTTTACCAAATTCAACAAGTGTGAATTTTGGCTAAGGTCAGTAGCTTTCCTTGGTCATATTATTTCCAATGATGATATTAGAGTTGATCCCTAAAAGACTGAAGCCGTGCAAAACTTGCCTAGACCCATTTCTCCATCAGATATCAGAAGTTTCTTGGGTTTAGCTGGCTATTACAGACGATTTTTTGAGGGGTTTTTGTCCATTGCATCTCCTATGATCAGACTGAGCCAGAAGAAAGTTAAGTTTCAGTGGTCAGATTCTTATGGGAAGAGTTTTCAGGAGTTGAAGACTCGACTCACTTTAGCCCCAGTCTTTGCATCACCTGATGGTACAGATAGATGCGTTGTTTATTGTGATGCCTCTAAAGTTTGTTTGGGTTATGTTTTGATGCAGAGAGGTAAGGTCATAGCCTATGCCTCCAGACAGCTTAAGCCTTACGAAAAAAACTATCTTACTCATGATCTTGAGTTAGCTACTGTTGTCTTTGCTTTGAAACTTTGGAGGCACTACCTTTATAGGGTGCATGTTGATGTGTTTACAAACCACAAAAGTTTGCAGTATGCGTTTACGCAGAAAGAGTTGAATCTCTATCAGAGAAGGAGGGTAGAATTATTGAAAGATTATGACATGAGTATTTTGTATCATCCGACCAAGGCCAATGTTATGGAAAACGCCCTTAGTAGACTGTCTATAGGTAGTGGTTCTCATGTGGAGAGTGATAAGAAGGAGTTAGTCCGAAAAGTTCATCGATTGGCTAGGTTGGGTTTTCATTTGGTTGATTCGGCTAAGGGTAGCGTTTGGGTGTCGAGGAGTGCAAACTCTCCCTTAGTCTTAGAGGTAAAGGAAAAATAAGATCAGGATCCCATCCTAGTTAAGTTAAAAGTGCCAGTTAGAAATCAGAAGGTGGAGGTTTTCTCCCAAGGGGAAGATGGCGTGTTGAGATACTAAAGTAGATTGTATGTGTCATTTGTTGATGATTAGAGACAATGGATTATGATTGAAGTGTATGGTGTGCGTTATACTCCATTCACCATGGTGCTACTAAGATGTACCGAGATTTGCGACAAATCTTTTGGTGGAGTGGTATGAAGAAAGATATTGTAGAGTTTGTAGCTAAGTGTTCAGTTTATCAACAGGTTAAGGTGGAGCACCAAATACCTGGTGGAACTTTGCAAGAGTTCAGTATTTCTACTTGGAAGTTGGAAGAGGTGAACATGGATTTCGTAACAGGGTTACCTCATTTGCGACGTCAACATGATTTGATTTGGGTTATAGTAGATAGGTTGACTAAATCAACCTATTTCTTACCAGTTCATATGTCCTACTCACTTGAAGATTATGCTAAGTTGTATATTAGAGAGTTGGTTAGATTGGATGGAGTTCCATCGTCTATCATTTCAAATAGGGGTACTTAGTTTACCTCTCACTTTAGAAAGCCTTTCAGAGGGGTCTTGGTATTTAAGTTCACCCTAGTTTAACTTTTCATCCTCGACAGATGGTCAGAGAGATAGGACCATTAAGACTCTAGAAGATATATTGAGGGCATGTGTTCTTGAATTTAAGGGTAATTGGGATGAGCATTTGCCGCTGATTAAATTTGCCTACAGTAACTGTTATCATGGTAGCATTCAGATGGCCCCGTTTGAGGCTCTTTATGAAGGAGATGTATATCACCTATCGGTTGGTTCAAAGTAGGTAAGGCTGCATTGTTAGGGACAGATGTGGTGTTAGAAACTACGAAAAAAGTCCAGTTGATTTGAGAGAGGTTGAAAACAGCTCAGAGTCTTCAGAAATCTTATGTGGATGTGAGGAGAAGAGATCTTGAGTTTGAAGTTAGTGATTTAGTTTATTTGAAAGTTTCACCTATGAAAGGGGTGAAGAGATTTGGCAAAAAAGGGAAGCTTAGTCCCCACTATATTGGCCCTTTCAGAATATTAAGCCGTGTTGGGAAGGTGGCATATGAGCTTGAGCTACCTACAAATTTGTCCTCCGCTCACCCCGTGTTCCATGTGTCCTTGTTAAATAAGTGTATTGGTAATCCAGCAGTTGTGGTACTCTTAGAAAGCACAGATGTTCATGATAGCCTCTCCTATGAAGAGATTCCAGTCGAAATCCTTGATCGCCAGATTCATAGACTAAGGAACAAAGAAGTTCCCTTGGTCAAGATTCTTTGGCAGAATCAATCCGTTGCCACTTAGGAAGCAGAAGAAGATATGTGAACCAAGTACCCCCATCTTTTTGCTGCAGATTCAGATTCAGTTCAAGCTAACAAGTTTCCTCAAATTACCTCTTTTCATTCCAAGTTTCAGCTTTATATAGCCATTCATTCTCTAGTTCTTGCATTTGCAAATCACTTTAGTCATGCTTTCAGTTGTGCATGCCAGTTATAGCCTTAGTTTTCAGCGTCTCAGTTTTGTTATCCTCATTTGAGGACGAATATTTCCAAGGGGGAGATATTGTAATACCTCAAATATTTCTAGCTCAGTCCAACCCTTAGTACGTACTTGTAGCACTTAGAATCTGAAAAAAAATAAAGTTAAGAGTTGAGGGACTTAGTCATTTTGACTCCTTTTAAACTTCAAAAATTCCTAAGTTGATCCTCCGGGCTTCGAGATAATGATTTTTGAGTTAAATTATATTCATAGGTTAAAATAGCATGTCTCGGGTAAGTTTTGGAATTTTTGGACGAGGATTGGATCTCATTCGAATTGGAAAAATAGTAGATCACCGCAATTAGGACGTATCGCGGTGAGTATCACGATGAGGAGTCCACCGCATCGCGGTGGAGGACACATCGACATTTGTCAATTTTCAGAGGGTCACTGTGATTGTACCGCATCGCGGTGAATCCCAAAACAGCAATTATCACAATCCAATGAGTCACCGTGATTCCACCACATCCGGTGCGTATCGCAATGTCCCACTCACCGCATCACGGTGAGGCCTTAATCGGTGTTCCAGTTGCGGGATTTAAATCTCAAGGGAAATTTTGTCTTTCACCAAGCCGCCAAAATTGTGTAAACAGAAGATTAATAATAATATTGAGCAAAATATGCTCATTGGTCATCAAATCCCTCTCAATTAAAAACCCTAGGCTTCAACATTCAACTTTAAGAATCCCCAAAATTCCACCATTCTCTTTTCAAAATAGTTCAAAATTCAAGGTTCCCAATTTAAGAATTCCAAGAATCAATCTTCAAGAGCACAAATAGGATCCCAAAATCAAGCTTCTTCATCTAGTTCATCAATTGAGGTATGTGGGGTTTTGAACAAGGATAAATCTTCCATCCTTGTGCTCAAAACTAGTTTTAAATTACAAATTTATATGATTTTACGTGAACTTCGATTTAGGGTTCATACCCATTTATTGCTATTTGAAGATTATGATGTTTTAAGTGTTTTTGATGCTGAATTACATGTCTACTTTCATAAATTGATGCGTATGATTATATTTTTCAGATTTTGAGTTGAATTATGAATATTTACATTATCAAGCATGAACATTATGATGTTTTGACATTAATTTGAAGCATGGGTTATCAAGCCCTAGGTGAATATTGCTATTTCAAGAATGATTATGTTTTTTTAGCATCCCATGATACGTTTATAGACAACTTTGAATAAAGATTTGATTTTTTGATCGTGAGCTAAAATATGGAATTCACTTTACAGCTTAAATTTAGTTTTGAATGAATAGATGCACAGTTACCTTTCAATATGAAACATTATGACTCTTAAAGTGGATTTTCCTACAGAATAAGAATATAATTAAGGGAGTAGTATTTAGCACCGAGTGGGAAGTATGGGTTCAGCGCATCCTACTTTCCAAGAACTACGAGCTAACGTAGGTACAGATTCAGTATTCCTATTTCTATATGGATGACAATTATAGATTTTGTTAATTAGCTCAGGTCATACTCTTTGGCAAGAGTATGACACCCCTCCCCAACGTGAGGTTTTCTCCTTAGGGGAATAAGACGTTGGACTCCATGGTAGTTCACATTGTTTATGTTGGTTAGAAGAACCTCCCTAATAGAAAATAATAACCAAAAAGATTTTAGGAACTAGGTGTAAAGTCTCACAATTTTACTCAGATATTATCTTGAATAGCACATCAGTTATTAGATCTTAGCTTTCAGTTTTTAGATGATAAAAATGAGTCATTTCTACAATTTGCTGCATGATTTGAAAACAGTAAACAAGTACAACTTTTAGACTTTAAAGCTGATGGCTCACCAGTTTTATATAGTATGTTTAATTGTTCATGACCTATGATTTTTAGCTTTCAATTATTCCAACCATGTGAGTCATTACACACAACATACATATTCTATGGATTTTTATAATGTTAAGATATTGATTTACTGTGCATTCACCCCCATATACTCAGTACATCCTCAAAGTACTGATCCACATATATGTCTATGCACTACATTTTCTCATAATATAGGTTCAGGTGCTTAGTCTCAACAGCGTGAGTGATTTCAGACATCTCTATCTACACCCCTACAGTTGGTGAGTCCTCATGGTTAGAGGGCCTATTTATCTAGATTTCCAACTTTCATAGGATTTGATTTATTGTTTTTAGTTTAGTCCGAGTCAGTTGGGGGTCTGTCCCAATGGCTCTCTAGTTCCTTAGTAGTAGAGGCTTGTCAGACTACTAGCTATTATTTTCAGACTTTCTGCATTTGTTATCCAGACAATATATTCAGTTGATCTCAAACAGCTATGATATATTTCAGTATTGATGCTTGACCTGTTATCCTTAATGTGAGTTATAGACTTAATAGCAGGCTTACAGGGTTGCTTGAGGCTACTCGTAGTATTGAGCATCGTGTGGCATCTCGAGACCAGGTTTCGGGGCGTTACAGTACCGTAGGAGGTTCAGATCTCCTATTGGGTGGTTTGAGGTTGGTGAGGCAGAGATGTTTGGCCCGAATTTGGTTCACCAAGCTATATAGAAGGTGAAGGTGATCCGGGATAGTCTTGAAACCGCCCAAAGCTGCCAAAAGTCATATGTAAACGTAAGGCGAAGAGACTTGAAATTTGAGGTTGAAGATTGGGTGTTCTTGATGGTGTCTCCCATGAATGGAGTAATGCGGTTTGTAAATAAGAGGAAGCTCAGTCCCCAATATGTTGGACCGTACTTGGTTTTAAGAAGGGTTGGTAATGTTGCATATGAGTTGGATTTGCCCTCTAGCATGAGTTTCATTCATCTGGTATTCCATGTCGCAAAAATGTGTGGGTTATCCTTTGTTAGTTGTTCCCTTAGATAACATTGGTATTTCAGATTCTTTGTCCTATGAGGAAGTCCCGGTGAGCATCTTAGATCGGCAAGTTCGTCTGTTGTGAATGAAGGACGTGGCTTCGGTAAAGGTTCTATGGAGGAACCAAACGTTTAAGGAAACCACTTGGGAAGCCAAGAAGGACATAAACTCCAAGTATCCATTCCTATTCCCTATTTTGAAAATTCATGCTTAAGGTATGTGTGTATTCTTAACATCTTTGTTTTTTGTCTATTTTAAAGGAAGATTGAAAATTTCCTTGGTATTTTGTTTTCTGTCTTAAAGGTAGGATTAGAGATGCTTGGGGTCTATTGTACCATCATTCGAGGACGAATGATCCTAAGGGCCCCAGATTTTGGTCCTTGAAAATTCCTTAAGCTTTGAGCCCATTGCCTTATTGACGACTTATCACATGAGTCGTATGGTGTAGTTACGAGTCTAGAGACCTAAGTTGTAACCAAACCAGTGTGTAATTGGCTAAGTTTTGCTCTGAGTATGAGTAACTCACTATAAGTTATAAGATCATGTTATGAGTGGAACGGTTGAGTCGTAGGTTGTCCAGTGTCTAGTCCCTTTAAGTTCTATCTTGGGTACGACTAGACCATATGAATCGTATGGTCAGGTGACGAGTGGGATCATGGAGTTGTAAGATGGACAGTGTATGGTTGTTTAACTCACTGTTTAGGATATGACTCATGACTACGAGTTGTATGATGTGGTGACGTGTTGATGGGTCGGCTCGTAACCAAGGACGGCCTTTCTATAATTTTTAGTTGAGGGTACTCTGGATATTTCCCACTTAAGGCCCCACATCCCTAAAACACTTTGGGGCATTCATTCTACACTTTACAAGATCAAAACATCCTCTTTACTCTCTCAAAATCCTCTCAAGCAAAATTGGCTAGGGTTTCTCCAAAGTGGTTATCTAAGGGTTCAAAAGTCAATTTCTCTCTGTGAATCTTCGTAATTCAGGCATGTGACTCTTCTCTCATTGTTAGTTTACTAAAAGCATATGCTTAAAGCATTATTCATGAATCATTAATGGTAGTTTTGAAACCAAGATTGAGGGGTTTGAATGCATATATTGAATATTGTTTTCTACGGTTAAAATTGTGACTATGTATGTTTTAATCATGGTTTTGCACATATGGGTGCATGGAAATGGTGATTTAGTTGAGGGGTCATGGTTGAACCCCAAATTTGATGATTTTGGTTTTAATAATGGCATGCCCTAAACCTGTTTGTGAAGATTTTAATGATAATGATATTTTCACAAGTTGAATTGTGCTTTTGAACTAAGGCTTTGGCATAACCATGATAATGATTGATGAAGGACCTTGTAAAGGCTTTGATGGCCATAGATTGATTTAAATCATAACCTTGGGGTTTGATTAGCTAAATGGGTTCGAGTCTCAAATGTTAAATTAACTTGATGTCCATGTTTGGGCAATGGGTTTGAGTCCAGAATGATGAAATTATTTATATGGCATAATGTGCGCTTGCAAATGGGGTTGTTATGACGATAACAATGGGGTAACTATATGTATAATGGGTTAATAAATGTTGATGCATGTTAAATATTTTAAATCGGGCTTAAGAGTGTGGTTGTAGCCAGACCGTGAAAGTGGAGGTCCGAAGGACTAACACCGAAAATTGCTCTAGCCGGTGCGGGTGTCTAAATGATCGGGAGATTCGAGCCTCTCATATTAAATATATGAATGGGAGATTCGAGTCCCACATATTGTATACATTGGTTCTTAAGTCACCTTGACTATGCTGGGAGGTTCGAGTCCCTGATAAGGGCATATATGGATATTCTCTGGTTCATGCGGCTACACGTACTGGAGCTCTTACAGCTAGGGAAGAGTTGGGCCCATATAGCCTGTGGGTGCCTTGTTATATGACGTTATGCTACACAACCCAGGTTAAGATTTTCAAAGTTCATGTTAAGCCTTGCTCCCTACCCCAGCATGTTGTATTATATATATGTATATGTACTTCATATGATATTATGCATTGAATGATGTATTAGTTTTGAACTATTATCGTGGCATTATTTTGTTCCTCTATCCCTAATTTACATGCTAGCGCTCCAACCGTTAACCGTCTTTAGATGTTGTATCCCCACGCAATGTAGGAATTGGTCATACATCCACATCTTCTGCTCAGTGATTTGAATTCAAGATCAGCTAGCGAGTCAGATTGAAGTAGCGAGATTCCATCCTTCGAAAGACCCCAATTCATATCATGGTTTCCTTTTTATGTTTTGACTATCTTTTGGATATTGATTTTGGCTATTGTCAGGGGCATGTCCCGATATTTCATTGACCTTTAATTTTTTGAGGCTTCGTTGGATTACTGTGAATTTGGGTGGTTTGAATGATTATTTGATGATGGACGGTTGTCCGGTTACCAGTGGTTGGTATAGACATATCATGAATTATCATTAGTTTTATTATGCGCTATCTTGTTATATGTTCGGTATTCATTCGACATTTGAGAATGTTGTATTGGGCTGATTAGGTGAAGGAGATGATCTCCGGTCCACGTGAAAATTGAGATACCCGTCGTGGCCGGGGCTCCGGTTCGGGTCGTGACAGTTATGTTCTTAAAATAATATTCTAAAATAAATTTATTTATATCGAATCGATAAATATAAAAGGCATAATACATAAACGTGTTGTTTAACTAGGCCTCGGTTGACATCTATGCCCTTCAACTTTGAGTGTGCATAAATAGTTACTTAAACTTGTATAAAGTTAAATAAGTAGACACATGCATCTTACA